>NW_027249529.1:0-143671 GCF_030848795.1 Temnothorax nylanderi | reverse complement strand
CTAAAAAGGACCCTTGTTTTTTTTTCGTACGATGATCGCTGATTTTTTTATTGACGCGCAAAGTTAAGCGTTATCTGACTTGTGCGCAATATTGGATAACTTTGCGCGTCAATAAAAAAATCAGCGTTCATCGTAGGAAAAAAAAACAAGAGTCCTTTTTTGTTGCAAATTTCGTCCACAACAAGATGCATACGATAAAATTCGTCTCAAATAAATTCTAAGGCCTGAAAACAGCGAAAAACTAAAACTATTCAAAAAAATCAAAATTTTTTGCTTACATAGCTACAAACTAAAGAAAAAGGGTCTAAAAAATTGGTTGCACGATGAAAAGTATTCTTTGTAGTTCTCAGATGATGTGTGATTTTTTGGTGATTTTTAATTCCATTTTAAATGACGGAAAAAAATCACCGGCGCAACATCAAGAAAACGATGAAATTGAGGGTTTTTGGGATCCGAGTCTCGGACTTTGACGGCGCGTGCAAGCTAAACGACTGACTTGACGATCAATGTTCTTCAGATCATTATTGTAGATAATTTTACGCTCTATACAAGAAAGGTACGTATAGTTAGTTACCCTATTTTGCTTAGTTTTCGAGATATTTGAGAAAAAATTTAACAAATCGCGTTTTTTGTTGATAATATTGTTAATAACTTTTTATTCCGCGTTAATTTTGCGAAGCAAAATAAATCCCACTATAACACCTCAAATCAAAGCGATTCATGGTGGTTGCAACCTGGGAAGATTAATTGGACGATTCGATGTCTAATATGACTGGCCTAAAAAGCGAAAAGAATTATTAACATTTTTCGACGTTCGAAAAATTTGCTGTGCGACAGTAGTTTAACTCAAATTAAAGTAAGCAATTTATAAAATTATCAATTAATATATATAATAGTTATCAGGTGTGAGAAACGTCAAATCTTAATTCCGCATTATCTAAAATTGGCAACATGTTAAAAACTGAAAAACGTGGTCGGGGCTATCTGTCCTATTTTTGATGGGGCAATGTGTCCACACTTCAATGACGAATTGTTCTTTTATAAATAGATAATGGTGCGTAACTACAAAAGAAAGACTTTCCTTAAGACGGATAAGGTAGACATATCCAATAAAATTATATTTAGAGCGATTAAAAAAATAAAAATTGAGCGAGAATCTGTTCAACAGCGTTAGACTTTGGAATAAATGTTCGGGCTCTCACTCGCTACTGTAAAAAAGTGACCTATGAGCAACTACTTGATTCTGCGATTCAAGAATTGTCACCAAATTTTTGTTATAAAAATACACGTCAAGTTAAATATATGAGTTTGTCTTAAATTATTGAGTATTTTCTATTTCAAACGCTTCCGAAGATAAAGTAAAGGCTCCAAATAAAAAAAAAGATTAAAGAATTAAGGGGACAAAAGAAACTCATCACATTGATTTTGCAACGGACTCAAAATCAGTTTGATGCCACCGTATATCAAGAAAAGTCAGCTCTACGCAGGAAACTTGTCAAAAAATCTACACAAAGTGCCTCCCGATAAAAACAGTACGTGAAATCCACGTTATTGCTACGTGGATCAGCATCGTGGAATCCACGTGGACATTCGAGTGGACAATCCGCTCAAGAACGGTACTGTAGTCCACGTGGATGAGATCATCGATTTGACGTGAAATCCACGAGCTTTCTCTCTGAATTTCTTGAAGTGGAATCTCACTCCAAAAGAGTGAGATTTCACTCCTAGGAATAATGAAAATACTGCCAGTCTAATTGGAGTGAAATTTCACTTTTCGAAAAAGTGAGTTATTCATTCTTTACTTGGAGTGATTCTTCAACTCTGAAAAGAGTGACATGTTTCACTGAATAATTATTCACCCGACATAAAAAAATTATTTATTTCGAAATTTTATTACTATTTTTTAACTAAATTTGTTTCTTAAGATGCAGTCTATGATTATATATATTTTCTCGTATTTGAAAAACACACTTACCTTGGTGGGATTCGAACTCGGGACCTCGGGACCTCTGCATCGTGAGCCAACTGCCTTATGTGGTAGACTACTTCTTAATTTGATGTAAGCGTTATATACATATAGTCTACATATGTCATAACCAGCGCAAATATATAATTTTTCAAAAATCATCTTAAGAAACAAATTCAGTTTAAAAAGAGTAATAAAATTTTCAATTGGATATATGATATAATATTTCTTAATGTCGGGTGAATGTCAGAAACCAGTGCCGGCTCATTATGAAATTTTGTGTTTGTAAATATATTTATGAAAAAAGTATTTTTATAAGGTTAAAACATTCTTATCAAATCCTTACAAGGGCCTCACTAGACAAAAATAAGGAAACCTTTCTTATGACATCCCTAATAAATAATGATCGGGACCTCTTATATCACTTTGATTAATTATAATCTTTAATAGAAATTACGTGGATGCAGATTTATCCACAAACTATCCACATGGATGCAACGTTTTTTTTTCATCACTATTCGACGTGGATGTGACGTGACTGTTTTTATCGGGCTGCTACTTCTCTGACTCCAACGAGTAGGCAGTTTTTTCAATATTATATATTAATAATAAATAATATTATAAATAAGTATAAAAATTAATATAAATAATGTGTTTTTTATTATGTGGACAGATAGCCCCTCGAATGTGGACAGATAGCCCCGCATATGGGGCCATCTGTCTACGCTTGACTTGTCCACTTAAAAAATTCGCCTCTTTAAAATGTTAAACGATCAATGATTCTAATTATGTTTTTTTTTTAATAGCAAGGTTGAAAGGTTATACCATTAATATTTTAGTCAAATATCTTTACTAGTTTTTTAGTAAACTTGAAAAAAGTGTAAAGTGTGGACACATAGCCCCGGTCTCTCCTGTATGATAAATAATATATAACAGCGTAAAACATATACCCTTTATGTATATGTGTATATATATATTAGAGTGGTCCTTATTTTTCGACTTTTAAATTTATTCTGCGGCACCCCCCAGAATGTTTCTAATTCACAGAAAAATAATCCCTGCCAAAGCTCAGCTCGATCGGATAACGGAAACCCGTGCCCCCGGATTTTTAAACATTTGAGTTCTCTTGTATTAAACTATTTATTCCATCAACATTGGTTTTTAAAGCGTATTTTCCACAAAAATCGGCCTAAAGCACTTTTCTTTTTTTAACATGTGTGTCTTGCTTTTCTGCATCGTTTAAGACCTTATACGTCTCATTTAAACAATTAGGTAAATTGTTAATAACTAAAAAATAAAAATAAATAGTTATTGCATTTATTGCTTGATCAGCTGGAAAAAATTATGTATGGGCTACAAAAGTTATAATAGTATATTTAGAGCTAAAAGAAGAACAAAAATTAAAAGATTTCATGTCTTTATTAAAAACAATCAATTTTTTGTGGCTAACGTTACCTAATAATATTTATTGCAATAATAAGGTTTTCTTTGTCGAATCAGGGAAGCGGCGGCGGTAATCTTTTACAACTCGTAATAAATACTGTTTTTGATCTTCGTTTCTAGTAATTAATTTACTGTAATCCTCCATTAACTTAACGCCTCTTTCCGCTGTATCGTTAATAACTTTTAATTTGGATACAATTTGAAAACCTTTTTTAAAAGTGTTGTTTTCTGACCAGGTTGACGGGCCAGTCTGCATAAAATCCCGACTAATATTAAATCTGTCGAAGAAATCAGCTGTTTTCGCAGTTACGAATGTTCGATATCTTTTTCTAGCACTTCAGGAATATTGTGTGCTTTTATAACTACGCGCTTAAGGTGGTTCAAGCATTTAGGTCAAATGTAGATAGCCCGGAAAATATTATATTAAATGAAAGGTTAACGATCCAAGAGTGTGTCTGAAAAATTTTTTTACCGCTTGGTTCCGGAGATATATGTCCGTAAACTTTGCCAATTTTACATGGTGATAATAGGGAAAGGAGGGTCAGATCGCACATTTATGGAATACGTTCATACTTCTCGAGTAGATGAACGAATAAAAAACTGTTTAATCGATGCAATAAACATTTCTAAAGATACTGACGCGACACCAAATTGATTGACCGTACCGTAGGGGAGACCGGGGCTAAAACTTCTACGGGGTAAATACGTCTAATCAAATATCTCGGAACCTGTATATTGTGCGAACTCGCTATTAACATTGTAAACGCTGCTTATAGTACCCATGTGACCAACGGAGTTTCGGCAGGTTACCTGCCGTGTTATGATTTTTACGAAGGCAAACGTGTTTTCGGAAGGTGAAAGTTACATTTTCTGCGCGTGGAAATTTTGTAATATCTGCAATAATATTTGCTCTCCAAATCTCGAGGTACGTGATTATAAAGAGTAATGCATGCTGAACACGAATCCAGTGTAGTTTTTTCATTATCGTTGATGTCTAATATTTCGTGGGCGATCAAACCTGAAACTTGTGTTTGGGGCTAATCGGTCAGTAAGCAGTCCGGGTGCATTTCCAAGGCATTTTCGGGCTCACTGCATATGGAATATGGATGAGACGGGAATTACAACCGTTCAGACACCGAATAGAGTCATCGGACGTCGAGGAGTGAAACAATTCGGGCAAGTGACTTCTGCGGAAAGAGGAACCCTCGTAACTATTTTTTAATAATGTTTCGCATAAAAATTTTAAATAAATTTTTATATTTTTCTCTTAAAAAACAATTATTACATGTATCTTATTATTTTTTAGGATTAGATGTACGTATATGTATTGAAAATGCAGTGCAGACTGTTATACCCCGGCATTTTTGAAATTTCAATTTTTCCACCGTTGTCGTTTTTGCTCTATACCGGTTAAACAAAGCGACGTAGACAAAAATTTCCTATATAAATTTTGTAGCTAAAGGTTCACTCTTTACAGTGGTATACCACATTTAACTACAATTATTTATTTTGTTGTTAAAAATCGGCACCGAAAAAAAACGGACTGTTTAGCCCCGGTCTTCCCTATATAAATAAAGCGAAACTTTCGACAAACTTTCGGCAACTTTCGACGTTTCGACACGACACAAGAGTCATGGCGGCCGTCTTGAGTGGCTGCTTGGCAACGTCGCACGCGTCAGCTGACGCACAAGTCGCGTGTCCTACCATTCTCCCACCGTTGAATGGAGGTTATAAGGATAACATATCTTTTTCGGCAGTTGTATGAATATATTCACTATCGCGGAATTGTAGAAATTGTGACGTATATTTTTTCTATTTTAGTATATTTTATTCTTTACCGGCGTGATCATATTTATGGTTATATCACCAACTCTAGTCAAATTTGTGACTTTGCTCTGATATTTTCAGTTTATAGCAACGGTTAAATGAGAAAACACCTTACGGAATAATTAATTTAAATAAATGCTGATTTTTACATACTAAATCATTCATATTTGTCACTAGTAACAATAGTTGTTTTTGTGACTTCAAATTACTGCTTGAACCACCTTAAAGCCCCTTGCACAATACCAGGCAACAGGCAATAGGAACAGGGAATAGAAATCAGAAATCATGTATAAATGCAGAATAAACAATGACACAGGCAATAGACACAGAGTTTCCGTTACGTTGGAAATTCTGTGCCTATTGCCTGTTGCCAACCAATCATAGTATTCGAATTTTTTAGGTTGTAATTAACGATTTTTTGGTTATTTCCTATTCCTATTGCCTGTTGCCTGGCATTGTGCAAGGGGCTTAACACTTTCATTTGTCGATATTTTTTCTGGATTGATAGCTTCAATCATCTACTTTTTCGTATCTGCGGATACTTTCTGATCAAAGAACGCAAGCGCAAAAGCTTCAGGACTTAAGTATAAATATTATTAGGTAACGTTAGCCACAAAAAATTGATTGTTTTTAATAAAAACATGAAATCTTTTAATTTTTATTCTTCTTTTGGCTCTAAACATACTGCTATAACTTTTGTAGCCCATACATAATTTTTTTCAGCTGATCAAGCAATAAATGCAATAACTATTTATTTTTATTTTTTAGTTATTAACAATTTACCTAATTGTTTAAATGAGACGTATAAGGTCTCAAACGATGCAGAAAAGCAAGACACACATATTAAAAAAAGAAAAGTGCTTTAGGCCGGATTTTTGTGGAAAATACGCTTTAAAAACCAATGTTAATGGAATAAACAGTTTAATACAAGAGAACTCAAATGTTTAAAAATCCGGGGGCACGGGTTTCCGTTATCCAATCGAGCTGAGTTTTGGCAGGAATTATTTTTTTGCGAATTGGAAACATTCTAGGGGGTGCCGCAAAAAAAATTTTAAACAAAATTTTTTTGTCGAGTAAATACAATATATAAGGACCACCCTAATATATATATATATATAATAAATTCGTATAGATAACAATCTAAGATCTAAGACATATGTTACGCTGCACACACACACACACACACACACACACACACACACACACACACACACACACACACACACACACATATTTCCTTTTCTTTTTATTGTCTTGTTTTATCGCGATGCGAGGGAGAGGTAGAGGCCGAGGAAGAGACAGAGGCAGAGGCAGAGGCAGAGGCAGAGGTAGAGGAAGAGGCGGAGCTGGTGAAGAAAAAAATATATCGGGCATCAACATATATATTATTACCAAAAATAATCTTTAATAAATAATAAAGTAACAATTAATATCTATATTTTATTTATGCATAGCTCTCTCTACTCCTAAATCTAACTCCTAAATCCTTTCCTTCCTGAATTAGTGTTTATAAATATTTATTTCATTTTATTTATAATTTTTACATTTATAAATAAATAAATATATAGTATATATATATATTTTTTTAATATGCATATATATATATATATATGCATATTTAAAAGTTATAAATATAAAAATTGTAAATATGATTAAATAAATATTTATAAATATGACGTAGCGCATCGTCGACTTGGCAGTCGGCGAGGCACGAGACACGATACCCGAAATGCGTGGCATATCGTGGCAACGTCACATATAGCCGGCGCGTGCCGCCGCGGCGGCAGCATATCCCACCTCAACAAAGTTAGCCCCCCCCCCAAGTGGATTATTGATACTTTTTTTTTACCAATCGATTGGTGGTTGATTGGTAGTATTTGGTACCGTATTCAAAACGTTTGGTAGTTTCTCGTTTTTTTAGGAAATCGAAAACAAATTTTTGATCTTCTTTTAGCCCCCCCACTTTGACTGTGGTAATTTTTTTTTTTTTAATCGATTGGCGATTGATTGGCAGTGTTTGGTACCGCATTAAAAAGTTTTGGTGGTTTCGCGTTTCTTTAGGAAATCGAAAAAACAAATTTTTGATCTTCTTTTAGCCCCTCCACTTTGACTGTGGTAAGTTTTTTTTTTTTTAATCGATTGGCGATTGATTGGCAGTGTTTGGTACCGCATTGAAACCTTTTGGTAGTTTTGCGTTTTAAAAAGAAAGAATTAATTGTCAACAAATTTTTAACCTTCTTTAGCGCCTCCACTTTTACTGTTGGGAATTTTAAATTATTTTTTACCAATCGTTTAGTGGTTGATTGGTAATGTTAAGAGCTGTAAGTTATTGAAAATTTTATTTTAAAGCCTTGTGTCCACGATGCTAGAACTGTGTCCGAGTTTCGGTTTAAGCCAATGAAACTGCTACTTTACTGTAAGAGCTGCAAGTTGATTGGCTTAAGCCTTGTGTCCACGATGCTAGAACTGTGTCCGAGTTTCGGTTTAAGCCAATGAAACTGCTACTTTACTGTAAGAGCTGCAAGTTGATTGACTTAAGCCTTGTGTCCACGATGCTAGAACTGCATCCGAGTTTCGGTTTAAGCTAATGACCCAGATAGCCAAACCTGAGCAGCAGAGTCCAAGCAGAGTCTGCATTAAATTTTTGGTATCAGAAAGGCAACAAATTGCACGCGGAAACTGCTCTATTAGACGATGTTGTCAAACTGTAGCCAGAAATGCGACAGAGCCTGCTGACAGGCAATGTGAGCAGATTGGCAGCATAAACCGCGCAGAGCCTGCACACATACTTGGCAGCAGATTGACAACAAAGATCGAGCAAAGCCTGCGCGCATGACTTGAGAACAGAGTGGCAGCAAAAACTGAACAGATCCTGTCGATAATCAGCTGTTGAAGTGACGCGCATTATTATAGCTCATCATTAAAAATTATCCCTGATCTATACTGTATATTTAAACGTTTCTTTTTATGAGAAAAGAATGCAGATGTGGAATAAATATATACACATATGTATATATATATAATTTCAAAAATAGAACATATATATATATATTTTATTTATATACTACAATACATGAAATGTATAAAACGAATATTTTACAACTCAATAATATTATACATTACTAGCTGTCCGGCGCCGTCGTTGCCCGTCGAGGAATCCGTGAAAACACATTTTACCTCTTTTCACCCCGTTAGGAGTCGAATTTCTAAAAATCCCTTCTTAGTGGGTGCTTACGTCATGAGAGGAATACACTACCCGAATTTCATGTTTCTAGGTTCAGGGGTTTGGGCTGGGCGTTGATGAGTCAGTCAGTCAGGACATTTATCTTTATATATATAGATTAGAATGGCGCTATATATAATTATATTACATACATTAGTTTCAATGTGTATGTGTGTGGTGTAGAACACTATCATATTTAAAATATTACAGGTAAGAAATTTAGCAGGCCAGAAATAATTGTTATCATAAATCAGATTATCTTGTTAAAAACAAAATAATAAAAAGATATGAAAAAAATTAAATTATTCCAGTATATGTAGGTCAGTAAAGGATATTATAGAGAACAATTGTAATAACAACCAATTAATAAGAGGTAGTTAATTAAGAATATTATTTAAAAATCAGTAAAATTTTCTTTATTATATTCTCCACTAATTGGTTTCTAGTACAATATCTTTTATAGTATTTTTTACTAAGCTAGACATCTTGACACACACACACACACACACACACACATTGAAACTTTGTAATATTAGCTCTTGAGTTGTAATGTTTTATATGTATTTCATGTATTATAATATATATAATATATTTTCCATTTTTTAAATTATTTCACATTTGCATTCCTTTCTCATAAAAAAACGCTTAATTAATAGTACAGGTCAGGAATCATTTAAAGAGCTAATGCACGTCATTTAAACAGCTGATTACCCATACAGCACAAAATGTTTTCAAAAAATATTTTTGAATATTTCTGTAAAAATATTGCAAGAAACATTTTAAAATTGTTTTAGGAATATTTAAAAATGATTTAAAAACCTTTTGTAGTATACATTTTTAAGAATATTTTAAGAATCTTTTAAAAATATTTATAAAAATGTTCTTCTTTATTACCCAGACAATATCTTCTTAAATACCCAGTAAACAATTTGTCAGCAAATTGTAACCAATTTGACACCAAATACGCGCAAAACTTGTCGACAAATTCGGTGCGATCTGTGTCTGCAATACGCTTGTGTTTTGCTAGCAAAGCTTGTGTACATGACTTGACACCAAATTGACGCCAAATATCGAGCAAAACAAGACAGCAAAAGTTCAACGGCAAATTTGCGCCATATTGTGAACAAGGCTTGCCAACAAAAGCTCGACAGCAAATTTGTGCCAAATTGCGAGCAAACCTTGACAAAAGAACTTGACGCCAAATTGACACCAAATACCGAGCAAAGCTTGCCAGCAATCTAACAGCAAATTGTTGACAAATTGCTATCAAAGTTTGTTGACAAAACCCGACGCCAAATTGATATCAAATATCAAACAAGATTTGAGAACAATACTTAACAGCAAATTGGCACCAAATACAGAGCAAATCTTGATGACACAGCTTGACGCCAAATTGCAGCAAGCCTTGTTACGTAGCCATTAATAAATACTAAAATATATTTTTTTAGGGAAAATTAAAAGCATTAAATTATAAAAAAGCATATAATTTGTTATTGATTTACAATAAATTATTTTATACATATGTTACATATGTTAAAAGAAATCTTTATATTTATAAAACATTATAAGACATTTATAAAATCTAACGGTGGCAATAAAGTAATTAATTATATATTAATTACAGTAAATGTTATACAATGTGAATTTACTGACATATGCAAACATTTAACTTTGTCAACAGCACATACAATATTTGTAAACACTCGAGAATCTTATATAATGCCTGGAACACATACTCCGTGCGCAGATAACGCATTGGCCGGTATAAGAAGGATTTACTTAATAGAATCTTACTCATTCAGTAGAATCTTACTGAAAACACGAGTATAATTTCTATGAAAATGCATCTAAAACAATATTCTTATAAGCCTAATACTACTAACTTTTCTTTCTTTAATCATACAATAATAACTACCGTGCATATTTAAACAACTAGTTCAAACTTGAAACACGATTTATTATTTGCAAGAATGCAAAATTGAAATAAACAAATGTTCACAATGTGCATAGTTCGTCGATTACGATGGAATAATGCAGTACTGTTGTCAGAAAGTGTTAGAAAGAGAGATTGTATATATATGTGCTAGCATATAAGTATATTAATATATAGAAGCGCGCGGCGCAGTCGGCATTGTTCGGGGGACGTCGGTCACGTGAGCCGACTGTGACTCGGTTGCGATGCGAGCCCGGGCAGTGTGTGGGGCTGTAGGCGCGTGCGCGGGCCGAGCATGCTCGATCTCGTCGAAGCGCGAGGCCGCACGGCCATTCGTTACCGAAACGTAGATTGAGTCGCACGTGTATACGATCAGTTAGTAAAACGGATGTTGCATCATCCAAGAGATTTGTTAATCACTTCATCGAAAGGGACATTGTTTTATCCCGCATCCGAACGAGAAGTTCCACGAAACACGAGAGCTGGCCGCTCAGTTAATTACACGAAGGAAGGAGGGCCAGTCTTCCTGTATATTTCGAAGGAAGGAAGGACGACTATTGCCGTTACTGATTCGAGCATTCCCTCGTGGCAAATTATTATCAACATTAATAAGAGGGATTTAATTACTGCGCAAGCCAGTCACGCCATCCTTTCAAGGATGTGCCTTTCCAAAAGCTTCGATTCTGCTGTTTATGAGGTAAACCAAGAAATCTATCGATGTTTTGCTAGTTGAATAAAGCCTTAGGTAACGTGCGTTACAGTCGGCTTATATTCAATCTCTCTTTACAGAGGCCACGAAATTTGTTTACCTCAAAGAAGGTCATCTTTCGGAAGGAAAGTCCTTCTTACGATAACAAACCTTTCTGGTTTTATAACGAAAAGCTGAGCTCAGTACAAGATACATTTTCATTTAATTGATTGCAATCAAACAAGTTTGTCAATTCCATTACGATTCATTTTGATTGTTTGAGAAACACGATTCATATGAAAAGTGCACATAGATGTAAAAGAAACTCTGTAACATATTTTCATATTCGCTAAGTTAGTTATAACCATATTAAGGATTTGTCACGACTATCTATTGCGTTAAAAAAGATAACAATCATTACGGTGGTGATCTTGTTTACCATTTCCCGCTTAGAATTATTGAGTCATAATTTCCAACGATGGAAACTGAATATTTCATGCTTTACCATTTCTTTAATTTACTGTCTGATATTTAGTATGTATTCTGTGGGTGATAATTTTAGATGAATGGTCCTTTTCATGATATACTTTTCTATGAATATTTATAGTATCCATTTCATGGTACTCTTTAAAGGTTTACATGCTTGGATAAGTCTTCTTATAATGACTTAACATTAAAAGATGAAAACGAACAGAACCCTGAAGTGTTCTTAAGAAATACTACCACATTGAAACCAGATAAAGAAAGGGATCATTCACCAACTAATATTTATGTTATTTTCATGTATCTATTGCGTCACTGATTTATTGTTTGTATGTACATATGTTTTTATCTTCTGAAACAGATATTATTTAGCTTATAAGAGAAAATATATGCAATCTCTCTCGAACAAAATAGATTTAAAATTGATGTGCCGTTCCCTCCTTAAGATCATTATTTCTTCTTTTTTTTAATAGAAGTTACACAATCCAACATATTTCTAACAGAAAGAAATAACAAAAGAATAATATACATCATTTAGGTGCAAGCAACCGAAGTGAATTTTGTAGTGTTTGATGTAATAGAAATTAATATACAGCAGAAAAAAACTGTTCAAACAAAAGTTTTAAACCGTTCAAACAAAACTTTTAAACTATTCAAACAAAACTTTAAACTTCTACAGATAAAAAAATACACGATATTTCATCAACAGTTCCAAGATTATTTTGAGAAATATTTTAATCAAAGAAAGAATATGTAAAATTTTTAATATTGCAAGAATGTGATAGTTATAAAACTAAAGCATTTCCCTTGTATTTTAAATTGTTTTAAATTGTTTCTATTTCAAACTAATATTACAATTTTGCCTTAATCAGATTCAAACGGCAAGTAAAATGAAACATTTTATTACATAATATTACATATTCTTTATACTCTTATAACTCTTCTTTAAGACTATAAGAGTATAACTCTTTATACTCTTATAACTCTTCTTTATAACTCTTGTTTTCACGAAACATTTTGAATATTTTTTATTCTCATCACTATTCTCGCAGTTTTCAGAATTATCATCGTTGTCATCTGAATGAGCCTCGTTATTGTTGCCGGTGTGTCTGTTAATGTTAAATATATCTCTATAATTATCGTTATTTTTGAAATCAAAGTGTTCAGAGTACTCAAAATGATCAGAATTATTAGAAAATTCAGAATGGTGAGGAAGTTCAGAATGATGAAAAAGTTAAGAATAATGAGAAAGTTCAGATTCTTTTTGATTATGAAGAAAATCTGGTATTACGGAACTTTGGCTTTTAACGGAAGCATGTGCTTGCTGAATATGCGACTGATCGAATTCAATTAAAGAATCTGTTGAATTGAGTTCTTCTACAACTTCAACATTCACTTTCTGCCTTTTAACTTTCTTAGAAAGCTTATGAAACGGTGTTTTTTGGCATGTTCTAAAATAAACTGCAAATAAATTTAAATGTTATGTTTACATAAAATACATAGATTTCAAAATATATACTATCATTACTCTTTAAAAACATTTATTTTTTCAGATTTTCTACTGCACAATCACTATAACAAATGGAATGTTAATGGAAAAAAATATAACTAAATTAATTAAACTAACAGTACAAAATAAACTTATAGGATGGAAGCCCGGGAAAAAATGATTAGATATAATCATATATAATTATATCTGGTATATATATAATTATATATAATTATATATGTTTTTATATGGGGTCATATCTAATTATACATGGCCACATGTGCAATCAGTGGTCCCACATACAACCAGATATAGCACCATATCTACTTGTATATAAATGTATATAATTTTATGTGAAGCCAGATATAATGATATGTGAGTAGTGCACTCTACATATAATTAGATATAGTATTATATACAACTATATATGCAGTCATATATAGCCAGATATATTAATATGACTAATCTGGCGCTATATACAACCAGATATAGCACCATATCTAATGGTATATAAATGTATGTGAAGCCAGATATGTTGATATGTGAGTACTGCACCCGACATATAACTAGATATAGTATTATATACAACTATATATGCGGTCATATATAGCCGGATATATTAATATGACTAATCTTGTCCTATGTACAACCAGATATAGCACCATATCTAATCGTATATAAATGTATGTGAAGCCAGATAAAATGATATATGAGTAGTGCACCCTACATATAACTAGATATAGCATTATATACAACTATATATGCAGTTATATATAGCCAGATATATTAATGTGACTAATTTGGCGCTATATACAACCAGATATAGCACCATATCTAATCGTATATAAATGTATGTGAAGCCAGATATAATGATATATGAGTAGTGCACCCTTGATATGTGAGTACTGCACCCGCCATATAACTGGATATAGTATTATATACAACTATATATGCAGTCATATATAGCCGGATATATTAATATGACTAATCTTGTCCTATGTACAACCAGATATAGCACCATATCTAATCGTATATAAATGTATGTGAAGCCAGATAAAATGATATATGAGTAGTGCACCCTACATATAACTAGATATAGCATTATATACAACTATATATGAAGTCATATATAGCCAGATATATCAATGTGACTAATCTTGTCCTATGTACAACCAGATATAGCACTATATCTGTATAGATATAGATTCGCAAGTCATCATATATGCTGCAGATATTTAATCCTAAATTTAAAAATTTATTTGAATCGTTTTTATATATGTTATAGATATTAAATTCAAAAATTCGTTACATAATATTATATAATTCAGTATTATAAAATAATATTGCAGGTCATGTGTGCGTATGGAACTTGCCCGGGAAAAAAAAATTATATATAATTATATATAAATATATATGATTATATATAATGCAATTATATATGAATTTTGTCTCTATATGATTATATATAATTATATATAATCATATATAATCATATATGACCATATCCCGCGGAAAACAGTTAAATATGAACTTTATATGGACCTTAATAAAATCTCCATTTAAATTTTATTTTATTTAAATTAATGCTGAATAACTGCATTAATATGGCTCATATTTGTTCTATATATAAAACTTAATTAAGAATATAAGAAGAAATGCTGATATACATTTCGATTAAAAATCTCGAACATATGAATACATGTCGTATATTCTTAATCGACGTGTATACTCGTACGTATGTTTCGTAGTATACAAAGTATATATACGTACTTCTTACAGTATCATTTCATCATCAAAATATTCGTATTTAATTTGGCTTAATAAGGATTTAATTAGCTAATATATTCAATTTAAATATTAATCTTATTGAAACCATATATGAAATTAATAAGTTGTACATTTTATTCAAATTTCATTAAATTCAAATAAAACTTTTATATGTTCTTAATATGTTGAATTCAAATAAGACCTTTATATGTTCTTAATAAGTTCTAAATCTAATTTAAATTTAATTAAATTCAAATAAGACCTTTATACGTTCTTAATGAGGCTTTTAAGGCACAGCGCGCGCGCACCTGGGGCTGGATCCTTGAATTTATTCGCAAGAAAAACGTATGCGGAAATTCTGCTCTTATAAAAAAGTTGCAAGTTGATTAACTAAAAGCCATGCGATCAACTTGCAACTTTTCTGTAAGAGTAGAATTTGCGCATACCTTTCTCTTGCGAATAAATTCAATCAACAGGCAATGTTTTTCAAACGTTTTGTAATATGTGTTTAAAACTGATTTTCAAATATTTTTCAAACGTTTAAAAAACATTGTCTGCTAATTAGGATAATAATGGGATTAGAGAATATGGTATCAACAGAGAATGAGTTATAAGATTTAAAAAAACGTTTATGAATTACAATTATTGTGTTTATATTGGTTTGCTTTAAATCCAGTGGTACAAAAAGAAGATAAGTAAACTTCTGATAAAATTAACGAAATGCGCAACACTTGCGCAGTAATCGAATACATAAAAACAAATATTAATCGCTAGCAACAAAAAAATTGATGCAGTTGCACAAAATATTAATCACCATAAAAACCAAGAATACAATTTGCTAGCTCAAAAGAATAAAAATAGAGACATTTTTTATATACTTAATCAAACTGAACCCTTATGGAAAAATACACTCAACTTTTGGTGTTAACCGTTAAAAAAACACCATAGAAAAACTCTTAAAGTTGGGTGTGATTTCGGACCAATTGAAGGTTAACCATCATTTGAAGGTTAATCTTCAATTGGCGGTCCGAAATCACACCCAACTTTAAGAGTTTTTCTTCGGATGATGGTTAATCTTCAAGTGATAGTTAACCTTCAATTAATGATTAATCCTTAAAAAATGACGGTATAAACCCTAAAAATATGAACCCTCAAATGAAAGTAACAAATATGGCGTTCCAATGAGAATCTCTTAAGGAGGGTGGTTAGTCAAATCAATTTGATAAGAATTAGTTCAATGGAGAATATTCGTCTATGGGAATCTGTCGTCCATATATGCCAAAGTTGAAGATAATCGTCTGCATGGTTGTCGAGTAATTAATTATTGAAGTTATACTCTTGTCTCTCTCTTATACACGGGCGACACAGCAAAAATGTTACCTAACCTGTAATGTAACTCTCGAAAGCATATTAAAAATGATAATAATTTAGTGAAAATAGGTGCAAATAACTCTTTACATATTTAGGAAAAACTTTCTCGAAGACTGAAATGATTCGTCTTTATAGTTATCAAGAAATTGTAAAAATAAAAAAAACAGGACCACATTTATTATTTCCACATTTCAATGTGGATAATAACGTATTTGGGTTTCAATTGTACAAACAACTCTTTTTAAACCTTAAGAAACAGCAATTAAATGCATTCCACATATTTATTTGCTAAAATTCGTTTATTTCACGCGACGAAAATCTAACCTATATGCTTTCCCCCTGCCGCGCCGCCTGCCTCGCACCGAGAACTAACCAACCTCCTTAAGGACTCCGCTCGCTGAACCGGATTCCTCGCCTCGATCCTCCCTCTCGGACGCTAGCTGCCGCAGTTCTCTCTTTCCTGGCGGTGAGCTCTCCCTGGTGATCCGACTCTCGCTCGGTTAGTCTCCAGAACACGCGCCGCAACGATCAATCCGTCAAGAAAGAAATAACGGACTCGACACGTTCGAAGAAACGCAAGCAAGTGCGGCCATGACACCTAACGAGTGAGGAAGGAGGCGGGGGCTCTTTGAGAGTGGCGACTCGCGCGTCGCGCCATCTAATGTGAAACGATCGGGCGTTGTAAAACGCGAAAAGAATTCGAGCGCAATATCTGAACAAATTATTTAATTTTTAATAAGTCCAATTATTAATATTTATTTTCATAATTGAACTTATTTTTTATTTTGATAAATGTAAATACAAATATCTTATTGTATTAATATTTAATATTAATAATTTAATTAGTTGCTTAATTTAACTTCTGGTTTAATAAATGAGCGGATGTAGTACTGAAAATGTACCTATTATATAATATTTTAATTTTCAAAATTGTCAAATTACAAACAGGAATTTTGTTGTGACTTTTACAGTTATAAAGTAACTATTTAATGGAAATGGAAGCCTAAAAAAATTAATATTGTAACGCAATTATTATAATGCTCAAATTATAAAATATTTACATTATCCATGTCTGCCAATACAATATAATTTTTTATTCATATTGCATTCTATATAATGGCAATGTTATTATATATTTGACAGGCAAATCAAAATAGCTTTGAATCGATATCGAAATGATGAAATATCCATGTCTTAACAGAAAATACATAATTTGCCTGTTTTTCGATACATATATATTTAAAATGATTAAAAACCCACATAGCATGCATATCAAAAAGACGTCCCGAAGATATCCCGAGAAGATATCCTATCTCCTAAATATATCTTCGGGATATCTTCTGGACGTCTTTTTGATATGCATGCTATGTGGGAAGCCAATGACCTACATAACTAAAACTGAAATTATAAAATATATGTACGATGTAGACAGTATAAAATAATTAACATAATTAAACATGCAGATTTGTGGTTGATAATGACAAAATTCAATAATAAACCTATAACCTAACAGACTACAACGCAAGACTAACATAACTCGCAGGTTTATTAAAATCTTATTGTTTAGAAATCAGCATGAGTCGATAACAAGGGTAGGGACGGACTGAGCTAACCTGGTAAAATAGAACTATGATAAGAGCGAGATCAATAAAGCAGTTCCTTTCTTTACCGACCCCCGTAAACGCACTACCAATCAACCTGCGTTGCTGCGGTTGTCTCACTGCAACCGATCCTTCTAGTACTATTCATGCGCGTTGGCGCTTCACGATATTCCCGCGCGACGCACCATCCTGCGCGACGCAGGCGCGTCGGCACTTCGTGGTGTTACTGCGCGAGCGACGACGATCGGATCGTCACTCATTCCCGGGCGCTCAACTAGTGAGCATCTCTTAGTAATGCGTAGATACGCACTTAAGATTAGCGATCTTTCGAGAGACGATTGATCAGACGGTTGATCAGACGAAATTCTGCCGAGAACACCGAGTCATTTTTCCTGAAATCCGAGAAAGACGAGAGGACGCTAGCCTATTTCCTGACGATACGACTGAGAAGGAAGGCTATTACGAAGGAAGTCTATTCGTACGGGCTAAGGCAGCCATTATTACATTGAGAAGGACGACTAATCCTTCTTGCCGAGAGCGGCCATTATTGTATTGAGAAACCCGAGAATACATGGCAAAGATTATTCTGGAATCTTTATTCCAGAACGAAACGATTGTTTCAAAGTATAAGGTAACATTTCCTTATTTTCAAAGCAACCAAAATCGAGTTTACATGGCATAGTGGCTATTAAGCCTATTCTATGATTTGGTTGCAGGGACGTTTCTAGCAAAGCATTAACGTTCTCAAGAAGCAATTCTGCCGTTATGCGCATAACATATAAAGAGAAAAAGGCCTAATTTCCTTTCATAACTGTACAGTAAAGATTGATAATACTTTTAATACTATAATATCTTATTTCGTTTATTCTTGTTAAGAAATTCTATTGCGTTTTTGAGACATGATTCGAATCAACTATAACTTATTTAATAGATTTACTTATCTGAGTTTATATTGCGTCGTATGAATTCTATGTTTATGTGGACTGTATTCCAGTCATGATAGTATTTAGTTTAACATGCTTATTCACATATTTACCTGCGCATAATTCAATATACCTTGCGAATTTGATAAGAAATATCTCATGCGAATTTTATCTAATTCAATGGTGATCGAAGTTAAAAAACACGATAATTAATTTATCTTTCTTTCTAGGAATGAGAAAACTGTTTGATTTCTTTTGCTAAAATATACACACAACACTTCTTCAGTAATATTAAAGAATTTAGTTTCTTTACTACTTAAAGAATAATTCAAACTAGAAAATACTTATTCAAATATAATTTGACTAAACTTCAGTCATCAATGACTAAGATTCCATGCGACTATTCATAAATTTATTTCTATGCAATTCAATCATTTTGTGTATTCTTATTTATGAAACTCATTATACTATTCTTGTATTTTGTGATTTCAACACGATTCACATTCTGTTTAAATTAAGGAAGTATATTATTTGCTGCATCGCTGCGCAACTCAAATGTAACCACGCTATTCAACATATCTTCAAAATTATATGTTACTCTTTTACTAATCAATTTAGTGAACTGTTCTTTCCTTCCATTCAGAGAAAACATATTCTTCCCAGCGCCTATACACTTATGAATCACAATTTTTGATTAAATATGAATATATGATGGGTCAATGGGAACACTTTCAATTAAATAAAAATTTAATTTGGGTGTTAATTAAAATTTTATTTGTTTCAAATACAAATAAAATTTGAACTCAGGATGGTTAGATGCTTATTAAATATTAATATGATCCATATATGCGCCTGGACAAGTTAAATCCAATAGCAAGATCTTATTTAAATTTAATTTCGATCCAAATTTGGAACATATTTAAATTTAATTACTTTTATATTTAATATTTGGTTTTTATTTGAGTTTAATTTCGTTCATATAAATGACTAATATAAACCATATTTAAAACATATTTAACTCTTTTCCGCGGGATATAGTCAATATATATTGGAAAAGAACTGTTAACTTCGATAATAAAGCATTGATAAATTAAGATGTATATTTTTTCAAAGGCTATAGAATCAAAAGTGAAATAATTTATTCCATATATTACAACTTGGCACTGCTTGACATGAGACAGTGCCGTGTCTCTTGATACCGTTTTTATACCACTGTCCGTCAAATTTTAAATACGAGAAACGAATCCTATCGAATATATATATTATATAAAAAGTTTCACATACATTTTGACATGATTATATATAAGTTCATATAATTTATATATATAAGAATTAAGCATTTATCCATGTAGATTATATATGATTATATATAACCATATATGAACTTAAATTCGGATTATCCGATAGATGGCATCCGATAGGATTTATTTCTCGTATTTAAAATTTGACAAACAATGGTATAAGAATGATATCAAGAGACACGGCAGTATCTCACGCCAAGCAGCGCCAAGTTATATGTAAATCATTTCACTTTTGATTCTAGCTTTTGAAAAAATATACACTAAATTTATCAATGCTTTATTCCTTAATCGAAGTTAACAGAATTCTTTTTTAATATATATAAAATATTTATTATGTTAGATATAATCACATATGATTATATATTGTCACGACTTTTTCACTCCCGGAGCGGTCCGGGACGTGTGCCGGATCAAAAGGGGAAAGGAGAGCAGGATGGTAGGCCTCCCCGGTGATTCTCTCGCACCTCCGACACTCCACGAAAAGATTCTAATGTTGGGCGCCAGACGCGTAAATTCGCGTCCGCGAAATCGCGAGAAACCAAAAACGAGACGCAAAACGAAATGAGTCGGTGTGCGAGGGAATGGCTAGCTCGACCTAATAGCAGGGCGGGGTTGATGAAGGGCAGCGCGGTATTCGGCGGGGTGACGCAAAATAATCAAGATCACGAACTCAAGCGGTTAACAGATAAAAGATAACATTTATTCGGTAGAAATTTCTGCAAAAGCAAATAGCAGGTGGTAGATAACGCGGGCGTCAAATTTCGAATACAAAATATGATAACGCGGACGCCAGAAATAAACGGAAAATTACGTTAACTCAGTAAACGCGCGGAAGGCGCAGCAAGAGAACGTGTGAGGAAAACTAAACTTACAAAATCATCGAGATCATATAATTTCACAGCTAATAATAGTAGACAAGTTCGCGGACAAATAACATAGAATATCGGTACAAATTACGACTGACTACGACATAACGGAAATAAACGCGAAATAATAGCGCGAAATACCGCGAAATGATAATGCGCCACGCTTGGAGCGCGTGAACGCAAGTTCCCAAACCCGTGCCGGGATTCTGTCGCCATAAGGATCTTACTCTAACGCAAGTAATAATCTCAATCTAACGCAGGGAATAATCTTAGACTAACGCAAAGAGTAATCTTAAACTAACGCAAAGAATAATCTTAAACTAACGCAACGAACGCGACGCGAGTAATGTCCCAACGCAAGAAGGAACGAACGCAACATGTGATATCGCCAGGGATATCCTCACGCGAAGAATAAGGCGCCGGGGCGCTTGACGTAACGCGAAATACTAAACTAACGCGAGAAAATATACGGAATTACCGCGACCAATACTATAACTAACGCGAAATGACCGATTTATCCTAACGCAAGAAACTGAGAATACGCAAGTGATTCTGATCGAACGCAACACCCGCGATCGTCAGCAATCGTCCAACGCGAAAAATGATGCGCCGAGACACTCGGCCTAACGCGAAATACTCGAATTAACGCGAGAAAGATTACGGAATTACCGCGAGTAATAACGAGACGCAACCTTAGGTCGACGCGGATGGTATCTTAAGGCGAACCACATCCTACCGCGAATAATATCTCAACGCAGCCGATATCGCGAGGATAGTCTAAATGCCCGAACGCGAATCGTAAGTAACGCAATTAAACCAACGCGAATATCCCTCTGACGCCATTAATATCGCGTGCAGAATCTAAGATTCGACCGGGCGAAATACTACGCATAACGAGACACGCGGTCGTGAACGTGAAGGGCGCGAGAAATGGCGTATTCGCGATATCGACGTCGTCATCGACGCGCCTGCCGCGATCTCCAGAGGTTCGTAGATTTCGATCGCGATCCCACGGCCACGAGACCATTCCGGTGCCCCTCGCTCTCGCTATCGATCGCTAAATACGCCTTGTCGGCGAATACGCTAATTATCGCGAATTTTCCCGAGCGAGAGCGCGACCCGGGGAGCGGTGTCGTGGCTTTACATAAAACGTTACCGAGGCAACCTCACCGTAGGCAGATTCTCTCCCGAGGGTCCTCGCCGTCGTCCCAAGGGTCGAAAGAGAGCAGCCGGACGTCGTACTCAGCTCCCAAAATGCGACTTAACGCGAAGAGAATATCGCGACTTGGCCTTTGACGTGCGTCGGTTATCGAGGACGATTCACGAATGCTCCCGAAATTTCGCTCGATGGCGGAATCGATAGCGCACCCCACCCCGGGCGTACGCGGCCCGCGACGTTGGAGCGCGGACCAATGAGGGGTGAGCTCGCAGGCTCGCGGCGGATTCGTGCGTAGGGCCGTGAATTACGGCTTTCCGCAGGGCGCTCAACGGCCCTTCGCTCGCGCGGCAATTTTTCCGGGATTCTTCCCGGCGGCGGACGGGACGTGTCTGCCTCCGTATTCCTCCTTTTCGGTTCGGGAATGGTGGCCACCTATCCCGGAATCCGGTCAGCAGTGTGAGGAGGGCAGATTAGCGGATTTAGCCCCGGCGTCCCGGGGCCCTGCCATTAGGAGTCCGCCCGCCGCGGTGTCACGCGCCGCGCGCGTGGTTTCCTGCGCTCCGTCGCTCTCGGCGGCCCGCGAGTCGCTTCGATCCGCTTGCCGTCGTCCGATCTCTCGCCGTTATCCTTCCCGTCGACTCCGCTTTCGCGTCCTCTGCCTCCCCTCAGGAAACTCCGGTCTTCGGCTCGGTGAGGCGCCACGCAAATGATACAAAATAAAATAAAAGGGATCAGTAATTCGTAACGCAATTATAATATGCCCCTGGAGATCTCGCATCGATTCGTTGAACCGTCCTCGGGCGTGAAAAAGGTCGCGAAACCCGCGCCTTGTGACGGCGGCGGGGCGCTGCAACGATGCAGCGAAACTGCAACGTCACAATATAAAATCGACATTAGATATAATTAGATATAAAAAATGGCCTGATATAATTGTATATAATTATATCGGGCCATTTTTTATATCTAATTATATCTAATGTCGATTTTATATAATCATATGTGATTATATCTAATCATTTTTTCTCGGGAGGCTGGCTGATTTTCTCGAGTTATAAAAAGGTCATCAATTTAAATTTAAAAACAAAATCTCGTTTAATTAAACAAATTTTAAATACAATTAACGTTTTACGTTTCGACTTTATATACTTACAAGGGAACGGTCGGGGGTGTCCGATTTGGATGCGCTTTGGATATGTTGTTGAGCATCAAAAAATATTAGACTCGTATTTTTTTTTTGCGGCTTATCTCGACGTTTATTGGTCGAAAAAACCCGATTTAGAACCTACCCGATTTGGATGCGCTTTGAATATGTTGTTGAGCATCAAAAAACATTAGACACGTGTTTTTTTTTGCGGCGTATCTCGACGTTTAGGGGTTGAAACAACCCCTCGAAAATAACGGATTTTATAGTTTTTAGCGAATATCTTCGAAAATATAAGGCGTATGAAAAAAAGTTTGGTACAAAAGGTTTATGGCTTTTTGTGCTCTTTACAATGGCGTAATCAGATTTTTCAAATTTGTCACATTTTTTAATTTAACCCCACCCCCACCTATTATTTTTGCCAAATATAACAATTTTTCCAACGCAAATTTAAGAGCGTCAAATGCCAAATACATCCATGTGTATTTTTATTATGATACCATTATTAGATTTTTGGCAAGACGAGATGATATGTGGTATAGGCGTCGCGCTGTAGGTAGGTGTTGCGTTATTTCTGTTCAAGTTGCGCCGTACGCTTAAAAATTTCCATTTCAACTCCGGGATGACCGAAAGCGCTGATGCGAAGGCCAGCGCAAGGCTATTTCGAGAGTCCTGGACTAGCAACGGAATGTCGACTCCGACATTATAAATACCGCTGAATTGTATCGGGCGGGCAGTCGCAAATTGGAAAGAGACGGTATCAAACCTAACAAAGACCACTCCATTAATTATAAAGTGCGTATTTATTTATATAATTAAAGGTCGAGACAAATATTTAATTTTAATATCTTTCAGAATGAAGTTTAATCCATACAATGTAATAATGCTACTTTCTGCAACTTTCACTGCTTTCAACTATTCACCAAGTCCGACAACTTCGGAGGAAGAAGAAGTAAAAGAAAACATTGAACGTATACTGCTTGACATACAAAACCAAGAATTTGACGTAGAAGAGGAAGAAACTTTAGGTTTTTATGATATATATGAGATTCCAGAACCGGAAAGAGTTGATTTATTTGAGGAAGATGATGGTAAAGTATATCTTCCGGAAGAAGTTACTTGCAGCTCTGTTGAGGCAACAATATCAAGTGACTATAAAAGGCAAGCTGTGGAATACTGGAGGAGTGGTAAAACAAGGGGAAGATCGCTTGAAGGAGTTAAACGAAGGTACAAAAAAGTTACATCAATACGACAACTAGCACGATGGGAGAGCCAAATTAGTGAAGGTGGTAATAGAATGGAAAAATTAGAAAGAATTTCTGCATACACATTAAATTGTTTTAATGAAGCTCTTGAAAGAGGAATTATTATTCATGATATTGACATTGCACGATGGGCTTCTCGGGCACAAGAAGAGGAAAATGCGGCAGGATTCAAAGCTTCAGAAACGTGGGTGAAAAGATTTAAAATTACACATAATATTGTGTCTCGGAAAATAACTAAATTTGTAACAAGAAAATCTTTGCTATCAAAAGAAGATTTGGAAAATAAGTGCGACACATTTATTACTAACGTAAAATATTACATTGATCGATATGGAGTGGAAAATATTTACAATTCGGATCAGAGTGGATTCCAGTTAGAATTACACTCCGGTTGTACTTTATCACATAAAGGTGTAAAAAAGGTAGAATCTGTAGTACAATATATATCAGCAACCACACATAGTTACACTATACAGCCAACTATTTCCGCTGATGGTAGATTATTGTCGCCTCTTTTTATTACATTGAAAGAAGTTACAGGAACGTTTGGTCCGAGAGTGCAAGAAACATTATTCAACGCGCCTAATATTTTTATTACGGCTTCAAAATCAACACCTACCTACAGCGCGACGCCTATACCACATATCATCTCGTCTTGCCAAAAATCTAATAATGGTATCATAATAAAAATACACATAAATGTATTTGGCATTTGACGCTCTTAAATTTGCGTTGGAAAAATTGTTATATTTGGCAAAAATAATAGGTGGGGGTGGGGTTAAATTAAAAAATGTGACAAATTTGAAAAATCTGATTACGCCATTGTAAAGAGCACAAAAAGCCATAAACCTTTTGTACCAAACTTTTTTTCATACGCCTTATATTTTCGAAGATATTCGCTAAAAACTATAAAATCCGTTATTTTCGAGGGGTTGTTTCAACCCCTAAACGTCGAGATACGCCGCAAAAAAAAACACGTGTCTAATGTTTTTTGATGCTCAACAACATATTCAAAGCGCATCCAAATCGGGTAGGTTCTAAATCGGGTTTTTTCGACCAATAAACGTCGAGATAAGCCGCAAAAAAAAAATACGAGTCTAATATTTTTTGATGCTCAACAACATATCCAAAGCGCATCCAAATCGGTCTCGGACACCCCCGACCGTTCCCTTGTTAGTCTTCTTCAGAAACCTGGTACATAAGAGATAATACATAAAAAATAATTAAAAAATAAAAAGAAATAAAATTGCTACAGATAAAAAGGATAGAGAACAAAGCCGCATACTTTGGACTGACTTGCCAGAAATGTAGCTAAGATCTACACTATGACATAGTATAGACCTTAGCCACAATTAATGTATATAAGAGTTGTCAAAAATAGAATGAAATAAGTCAAGTAATAAAATTGTTACTATTATCTATACTGTTGTTATTATTATCAAACGATATTATTTATTATTTGACAGTGTAAAATTGTAATGCATATATTAAAATTACATTAGGGCTAGAATATAAACCAGACCCACAAGAATGAGAGCAATTCCAAGATCTCAAGACGAGAATTAACCAGATCTTACAGGGCGGAATTAAGGAGTCTGGATTACTGATTGAAATCAAAGTAAGAAAAGAAAAGAAAAAAAAGAAAAGAAAAGAGAGGGGGGCCTCTGCTTTTGTCTACGAGATCAATTCTAGGGCTAGAATATAAACCAGAGCCACAAGAATGAGAGCAATTCCAGATCTTAAGACGAGAATTAACCTTGCAGAGCCCCTTGTACTACCACGATCAATGTCGATCTTCCAATATGGCGTCCCAAATGAGAATATCGGAAGGGCCCTGCTCGCTGGACCGGACTCCTCGCCTCAATCCTCCCTCAAGCTCTCCTTTTCCTGGCGGTGAGCTCTCCTTGGGAAGTCGAATCTCGCTCGGTTGGTCTCCAGAATACGTGCCGCTTAGCTCAATCAGTTACGAAAGAAGGAAAACGTACTCGTCTCGTCCGAAGAAACGCAGCAAGAGCGGCCATGACACTAAACAAGAGCGAGGAAGGAGGTGGGGGCGCGTTGAAAGTGGCGACTCACGTGTCGCGCCATCTGAATGAAACGCCCTAAACATCGCTTGGTATTTGGCGTCAATTTGTTCTTAAGTTTTGTTACCAAAATTTGCTCAATATTTGGCATCAATTTGGCGTTAGGTTTAGTCAACAAACTTTAACAGCAATTTGGTGCCAATTTGTTATCAGGTAGTTGCTAAGCTTTGCTCGGTATTTGGCGTCAATTTGTTCTCAAGCTTTGTCACCAAAATTTGCTCAATATTTGGCATTAATTTGGTGTTAGGTTTTGTCAACTAATTTTAGCGGCAATTTGATGCCAATTTGTTATTAGGTACTACTAAGCTTTGCTCGATATTTGGTATCAATTTGGCGTCAATTGTGTACGCATGTTTTGATACGTATTTGCTAGCAGTTTGTCGACAACATTTGATAAAACAAATTTTGATGCAAATTTGTACCATTTCTGAAACCAAAATTTGTAGCAAGTATTTGGCATTATTTGTTCGAACAGATTTGGCTATCTGGGTATTTAAAATATATTTTTGAAATATTAATTTAAATCTACATATTTTTATTGTTTTATAATCTCGTTCCAAAATATTTAAAAAATATTTTAAATTTATTTATTATTGGCTTTGTAATCTTTTTTCAAATATTTTTGAAATATTATGAAATATTCTTAATTAAGAAAGATGCATGGTAGCGCATCTTTCTGTGATAGTTTGCAACGACGCCACTAAGCGGCGCATAATGGTAAGACTAACTCGTAAGTAAATTTCAGTTGAGGGCTAATATAAGCAGGCTTCCTGCGAAGCAAAATCATGACATCCGCGAGACATATCTTTGTCAGCAATACAACGCAAGGCTCAACCAAAATTGCTGCAATGATTTTTTTGACATAATCTGGCGGACATAGAAACATTTAAAAAATATTTTTGTGAATTATTTTAATCTTCCTAAAAAATATTTTGTGCTGTATGGGTATCGACAAAGTCTGCTCGGTTTTTGCTGCCAATCTATTCTCAGGTCGAGCGCGCAGGCTCTGCTCGATTTTTGCTGCCAATCTGCTGCCAGGTTATATATGCAGGCTCTGCGCGGTTTCTGTTGGCAATCTGCTTACATTGCCTGTCAGCAGGCTCTGTCGACAGAACACGAGCTTAATGCGGACACAGATGGCTATGGTTTTGGTGTGGGATTTTGATCAAATTTGCTGCCAATCTGCGCGCATTCTGCTAACATTTTGCTATCTGGGAAACTGCTGCTTTTTTGTAAGAGCTGAAAGTTGATTGGCTTAAACCGAAACTCGGACGCAGTTCTAGCATCGTGGACACAAGGCTCAATCACAATGAGAGGAATAAGGAATAAGATAAAGGAATAAGGAATAAGGCATGTTGCATCTCACTTTAATGTACGTGTACTGAAGTGAGATGCGACATTCCCTTAAGCCTTGTGTACACGATACTAGAAATCGGTCCGAGTTTCGGTTTAAGCCAATCAACTTGCAGCTCTTACAGAAAAGCAGCAGTTTTATTGGCTTAAACCGAAACTCGGACCGATTTCTAGTATCATGTACACAAGGCTTTATTCCTTATTCATTTATCTTATTCCTTATTTTTGTCATTGTGTCTGAGCCCTAACATTCCAGTTACGTATAGTGACGATTGCACACATTGGCCGCGTTCAGCAGACACAACTGTTGAGTTCGTCTTATCAACACTCTACGTTGATTGGTTGGTTCTAAAAGTAAGAGCCAATCACGTTCGACTGCTACTGAGCGGCTTGGTCTGCTGAACGCGACCATAGTGGGCATTCAGTAGCGATTCTGTAACTCGTTATGAGGTATCGACTATCGTTGCGCAGATATTTTTTATGGTAAAAAAGCTGCGCAATTGTCGTTATAGCTCATAACGACGGCATAACGAGTTACAGAATTGCACTACAGGAGCGCAACCGCTATCTATGTACGTGTGTATGTACAGTCGTTCACGGAAAGGTTGCAACACTTTTTTTTTGATGATTTTTGGAACGCGCAGAAATTTTGAGATCGCGATCCACCATCTCTGTATACACGTAGTGAACGGTTATGATAGCTGTCAAAGTGAGCTATACAAGGTGGAGGGTGGAGGTTCACGAAATGTATCTTGTGCGCCGCGGAAAATCTTAAGATATCAACTGGATACTGTAATATCGGGGTTAGTATAAAAGAATAAGCTAAATAGACCATTTTATTTTATAAATTAATTTTTATTTTCAAGACATGTGTAACATTAAAAATTAATGTAATATAAACATATTAATATAATTATTTATAATAATTATATTAATTATTATAATAATTATATTAATTATTATAATAATTATATTAATTATATTAATTATTTATAATAATTATATTAATATATTGTGTTATATGTTATGTTAATTTTAATTACATAATTAATTACATAATTAATAACATTAAAATTACAATAATTAATAACATATTAATTTTAATACATAATATTAATACATAATTAATATAACAGTAAAATTAACCGGTGTCTGGATTAATGTTCGGCAAGCAGAGGACATCAGTCGATTGAAGAAGCTGCCGTGGAAGACGTGGATGCTGAGACTGCGAAACCACATCAATGCTTCAAAGCCAATCCTTCTCGTCAAATAACGATGAAGTAATCTTTCTAAAAAATTACAATTATAAAAATTAATTACTTGCAAATTCTGTTTTAGTACAAAATCATTATTTTATTATAATTATATTAAGTTGAGGAGATAGATTTACTTACATAAAATTGCCAGATCGCTGATTACTATTGACTGTTCAGTAAGAACAGATCAATCGCAATCTGTTGTCCGCTGCAATCCAGAGCGAATCTCTTGTAGAAATTCGTTGTGGGATTAAGATGTGCATGTCTTTGTTCACTCTAGTACTGGGATCTTCTCTCGGCTGCAGGGCCCCTGGACCGATATTAGGCAGGCATGTTTGGAAAACGGCGATACGCCCTCGGGTGGTAGAGAGGAGTTTGTGAACAGCTTGACGACCGGCACCAAGGGCGTTGTTATTATTAAGAGTGCCACAGAACTTGATGGGCAGCTAGGCGAGAAGGTCGCGGAATCGGCAGGCCCATAGATATTTCAGATGACTTTTGCCTTGTGCCGTGTTCATTCAAGATTTTCATTCCTTCATTCGTTCATTTATTAACGAGAGTTGTTCACGTTAAAATCATTCAATGTCAAACATATTATTCATTTATTCATACATCATCTTGGTGAAAAAACTTCTCATATTTTCTCAGAAATTTTGCAAGAATTGGAACTTATAAAAAATTCTGAAGAAGTATATGATATTTCTCAGATACTTTCAGAAATAATTGAAGATTTTTAGAATATTTCAATATCCGTATATATGAAAATTTCTGATAAATTGCACAGATTTTCTCATATTTATTCAAGTTTCTACAAGGATATATTAGCGAAAAATATTTTATTCTTATTTTGTCTGAGTTTTTCAATTTGTATAAAAAATCTGAAAATTTCTAAGTATTCTAAAAAAATCTAAAAATGTTTATAGAAATTTTGATTAATAATGTGAAAAATTTTGATATTTTTTCACCAAGGCATCCATGGAAAGTATTAATACCGTGTGACACTTCCATGATTCTCTATTACTGCATTTAATCTTTGGGGCATAGATAAATTTTAAAATAATTCAGGCCTTGCGCGAAAACCTTCCCATACGTTGAGAACATGTTGCGCTAATGCCTCGCGTCTACGTGGAAATTGGGGATTCCATATTTTCTGAGTAGCTTGTTCCTCTCGTTTTTCATAATGTTACACGCTCAGATTCATCCGACGAAAATACCTTCTCATTCGAGAAAATGGTATTTGTCCATTCATGCTCCCATGCCAAATGCTGCAAGGCAAAAGCCATCCGTTGTTCTTTGTGGCGTTCAATTAATTGTTTATATGGAGCCAGTTTATATCGATTATATCTCTGTTCCCGCTCTCTGCGCCGCACGGTTTGCGCTATCGCATATTAGGAGCCTATCTCATAATAGGGGACTTTCCTCTACATTGCAAAGAAGTACGGTATACAAATTAGTGCGACAATTTAAAATAGACGGCCATATAAATTCTCGGCCAATAACAAGGCGTCCACGATGCACTACCGTCGAGGAAGATCAACAACTTTTAAATTTAGTTCAGAAGACCGGATTCCGCTCAGCGGCGCAGCAAACGGTAGCGGAAGTTGGTTTGAATTGTTGCGCGCTAACCGTGCGACGCAGATGGCGGGAACAGAGATACAATCGATATAAACCGGCTCAATATAAACAATTAACCGAACGCCACAAAGAACAACGGATGGCTTTTACCTTGCAGCATTTGGCATGGGAATATGAATGGACAAATACCATTTTCTCGAATGAGAAGGTATTTTCGACGGATGAATCAGAGCCTTTAACATTATGGAAAACGAGAGGAACAAGCTACTCAGAAAATATGGAATCCTCAATTTCCACGTAGACGCGAGGAATTGGCGCAACATGTTCTCAACGTATGGGAAGGTTTCCGCGCAAGGCCTGAGTTATTCTGAAATTTAGTTGCATCTATGCCCCAAAGATTAAATGCAGTAATAGAGAATCATGTCACACGGTATTAATACTATGTGATCTTCCATGGATGTCCTGGTGAAAAAATATCAAAATTTTTCACATTATTAATCAGAATTTCTATAAAAATTATCAGATTTTTTTTTTGAATACTCAGAGAAATTTTCAGATTTTTTATACGAATTGAAAAACTCAGACAAAATAAGAATAAAATATTTTTCGCAAATATATCCTTGTAGAAATCTGAATAAATATGAGAAAATCTGTGCAATTTATCAGAAATTTTCACATATACGGATATTGAAATATTCTATAAATCTTCATCTAATTAATTCTGAAAGTATCTGAGAAATATCATATACCTCTTCAGAATTTTTCATAAGTCCCAATTCTTGCAAAATTTCTGAGAAAATATGAGAGATTTTCTGAGAAATTTTTTCACCAAGGTGATGTATGAATAAATGAATGATATGTTTGACATTGAATGATTGTAACGTGAACTCTCGTTAATGAATGGAATGAATAAACGAATGAAGGAATAAATCTTGAATGAACACGGCACAAGGTAAAAATCATCCGAAATATCTTTGGGCCTGCCGATTCCGCAACCTTCTCGCCTAGCTGCCTATCAAGTTGTGTGGCACTCTTGATGATAACAACGCCCTTGGTGCCGGTCTTCAAGCTGCTCACAAACTCCTCTCCACCACCCGAGGACGTATCGCCGTTTTCGAAACATCCCTGCCTAATATCGGTCCAGGGGCCCTGCAGCCGAGAGAAGATCCCAGTACTAGAGTGAACAAAGACGTGCACATCTTAATCCCACAACGAATTTCTACAAGAGATTCGTTCTGGATTGCAGCGGACAACAGATTGCGATTGATCTGTTCTTACCGAACAATCAATAGTAATCAGCGATCTGGCAATTTTATGTAAGTAAATCTATCTTCTCAACTTAATATAATTATAATAAAATGATGATTTTGTACTAAAACTGAATTTGCAAGTAATTAATTTTTATAATTGTAATTTTTTAGAAAGATTACTTCATCGTTATTTGACGAGAAGGATTGGCTTTGAAGCGGTGATGTGACTTCGCGGTCTCAGCATCCACGTCTTCCACGGCAGCTTCTTCGATCGACTGATGTCCTCTGCTTGCCGAACATTAATCCAGACACCGGTTAATTTTACTGTTATATTAATTATGTATTAATAATATGTATTAAAATTAATATGTTATTAATTAATTTTAATGTTATTAATTATGTAATTAATTATGTAATTAAAATTAATATAACATATAACACAATATATTAATATAATTATTATAAATAATTAATATATTGTTAATATAATTATTATAATAATTAATATAATTATTATAAATAATTATATTAATATGTTTATATTACATTAATTTTTAATGTTACACATGTCTTAAAAATAAAAATTAATTTATAAAATAAAATTGTCTATTTAGCTTATTCTTTTATACTAACCCCGATATTACAGTATCCAGTTGATATCTTAAGATTTTCCGCGGCGCACAAGATACATTTCGTGAACCTCCACCTTGTATAGTTCACTTTGACAGCTATCATAACCGTTCACTACGTGTATACAGAGATGGTGAATCGCGATCTCAAAATTACTGCGCGTTCCAAAAATCATCAAAAAAAAAAGTGTTGCAACCTTTCCGTGAACGACTGTACACGCACTAGGCTCTGGGGTCACATGCGCATGCTCTAGGGCTTAGCTGCTCAGCTCATGCGCCCGCGTTTTAAGCCAGTGGTGAATGTATTTGTTGGATTGCTTGCAATCTAGTAAATTATTATAATTGCACCACTCAGCACTCAGAAGAATTTCTAGAATTTACTAGATCGCAAGCAATCCAGACCTCAATATATTTGGCAGACAATTGTTTTTTTTTTTAATAAGTATTTGTAATTATTTGGAAATCTTTTAGAGAAATTTGGAAAACCATTTTCATAATTTGGAAAAAAGTACATACATAATTATAATGACCTTGTTTACACCCACCGTTTGATACGCGTCCTAAGTACTATATTTGGACTAAATTGGCTTAATTAGTATGTACGTACGATGGTGTAAACAATAAAGGTCTATCCAGACAAACTTGCATAGGTGCATAACCATATGCATAAAGAAACGGATTGGTCTATTTCCTTATGCATATGCATATGGACCAATCAATTCTCTTATGCTTATGTTTATGCGCTATGCAAGTTTGTCTGGATTGACCTTAAAGCGGGGAACACATACTTTTGCATAACGCATAATACGTAAGCATAAGAAAACTGATTGGTCTATTTCCTTATGCACATGTGTATGGACCAATCAATTTTCTTATGCTTACGCATTATGCGCTGTGCAGAAGTGTGTGCTCCCCGCTTTAAGGCCGTCACACACAAAATGCATAACGTCGCATAAGCATAGCATAAGACAGCTGGACCAATGAGCATCTTACGTAAATTAATATGGCGACATTATGCTGGATGCTCATTGGTGAGCTGAGCAGCTAAACCCTAGAGCATGCGCATGTAACCCCAGAGCCTAGTTCGTGTACACACGTATGTATGTGTGTACATACATAGATAGCGGTTGCGCTCCTGAATGCCCACAATGTGTGCAATCGTCACTATACGTAGATTCGCTCAACGTGCGCGGACCAGTTCGGACGTGTTTTGTCCGGCAAGAAAATTTTTTTTAAGTATTGCGACTGTTACTGTCTGCATTGATCCCCACTCAGACTTTCAGTGATTTCCTTTTAGACTTTGTCACGCTAACGTGTACCAGACTTTGTTAAACAAATAGTGGCAAATGCTGGCCATATTGACCTCGTATTAGAGGCAGGAGCCAATACAAATATAAGAAGAAGAAGAAGAAGTCACTATACGTAACTGGAATGTTAAGCCCGGTGTCCACGATGCAAGAACTGTGTCCAAGTTTCGGTTTAAGCCAATGAAACTGCTACTTTCCTGTAATGCTGGGTCTACAATGCGAGTCGCAAAGTCGTGAGTCGCAAGAATTGACCAATCACAGTCGAATTTGAGGAGAATAATCGACTGTGATTGGTCAATTCTTGCGACTCACGACTTTGCGACTCGAATTGTAGACCCAGCATAAGAGCTGCAAGTTGATTGGCTTAAACCGAAACTTGGACACAGTTCTTGCATCGTGGACACCGGGCTTAAGCCTTGTGTCCACGATGCTAGAACTGCGTCCGAGTTTTGGTTTAAGCCAATCAACTTGCAGCTCTTACAGAAAAGTAGCAGTTTCATTGGCTTAAACCGAAACTCGGACACAGTTCTAGCATCGTGGACACAAGGCTTTAAAATAAAATTTTCAATAATTTAAAGCCATTGCACGTAACAAAGATTTAGCCATAATCGTAAGGCCGTAAGAAAATAAACCAATCACAGTCGATTATTCTCCTCGCGCTCGAAGAATAATCGAGTGTGATTGGTCTATTTTCTTATGGCCTTACGATTACGACTAAAACTTTGTTACGTGCAATGGCCTTTACTGGCCATTGCAAGCTGTTAACATTACCAATCAACCACTAAACGATTGGTAAAAAAGAACTTAAAATTCTCAACAGTAAAAGTGGAGGCACTAAAGAAGGTTAAAAATTTGTTGACAATTAATTCTTTCTTTTTAAAACGCGAAACTACCAAAAGGTTTCAATGCGGTACCAAACACTGCCAATCAATCGCCAATTGATTAAAAAAAAAACTTACCACAGTCAAAGTGGGGGGGGCTAAAAAAAGATCAAAAATTTGTTTTTTCGATTTCCTAAAAAAACGCGAAACCACCAAAAGTTTTTAATGCGGTACCAAACACTGCCAATCAATCGCCAATCGATTAAAAAAAAAAAATTACCACAGTCAAAGTGGGGGGGCTAAAAGAAGATCAAAAATTTGTTTTCGATTTCCTAAAAAAACGAGAAACTACCAAACGTTTTGAATACGGTACCAAATACTACCAATCAACCACCAATCGATTGGTAAAAAAAAAAGTATCAATAATCCACTTGGGGGGGCTAACTTTGTTGAGGTGCATATCCCCTCCAGCTGGGTAGTTCGGACACGAACCACCAAAGACCGACAATGGGAGCTTTCCAGCAAGCGACACAAATCGACACAAAGTATCGTTTTGTCTTTGTTACTCATTGCCAAAAAAGAAAGATAGAATGACGTTTGTGTCGACTTGTGTCGCTTGCTGGAAAGCTCCCAATATCGAAAAGTGGATGTATACATAGCACGGACATGAACCAAATTCATCGACAGTATCGAAAAGTGGATGTGACTCGTAGTTCCAATTCCTGAAAGTGGATGTGTGGCGCTACTGTACGGCCTAGCAAAAGCGTCCCAAGAAAATCGCCGTCATTGCGCCTCTCATCCTTCTCTCTGGTTTAGGTAAGACATCGCTACTGTAGCGCTACACGAATGCGTACCAGCCATTGGCTGTTCATGGTAGCGCTACCATGAACAGCCAATGGCTGGTACGCATTCGTGTAGCGCTACAGTAGCGGTGTCTCCTAAACACACCCATTGGCTGTTAGAAATATATGCGCATGAGCACACCTGTGTTCTTCCACCATGCTTCACCATACGAGAGTCTTGTGCGGTGGCTCTTAGGCCCAGTTTCACAGTGGCCAGTTAGCTTAACTAGTAGTTAATTCTCACTCTCCGTCTCTTTCTAACCTTTGAGGTTAGAAAGAGACAGAGAGTGAGAGTTAACTACTAGTTAAGCTAACTGGCCACTGTGAAACTGGGCCTTAGGGCCTGAGCAGAATAGCTGACTTATAATTTTAAGACAGTGTTTTATGCTTTAAATCTTTGTTTTTAGCAACGCACAATACTGTCTTATGTCTCAAGTCTTACAATGTTGACACTTTGTACACTCGTTTAAGACTTGAGACACAAGACAGTATTGTGCGTTGCTAAAAACAAAGATTTAAAGCATAAAACACTGTCTTGAAATTATAAGTCAGCTATTCTGCTCAGACACTTATGCTGGGTCTACAATGGGAGTCGCAAAGTCGTGAGTCACAAGAATTGACCAATCACAGTCGATTATTCTCCTCAAATTCGATTGTGATTGGTCAATTCTTGCGACTCACGACTTTGCGACTCGCATTGTAGATCTAGCATTAAGCGTCGTCTACAATGGCAGCAGGAGTATACAGTAAGACGTAAGCAGTAAGTTATTGACTAATGGGATTTTTGCAATTCAAGAATAATCGACTATGGTTGGTCAATAGCTTACTGCTTACGTCTTACTGTATACTCCTGCTGCCATTGTAGACGACGTTTAACGCTTCTAACCTAAAGCGTCGTCTACAATGGCAGCAGGAGTATGCAGTAAGACGTAAGCAGTAAGCTATTGACCAACCACAGTCAATTATTCTTGAATTGTAATAATCCCATTAGTCAATAAGTTACTGCTTACGTCTTACTGTATACTCCTGCTGCCATTGTAGACGACGCTTAAGAGGAGCAAAACAGAAAAAAACTTTGGCAGCTTTCCAGCAAGCGACACAAATCGACACAAGTATCGTTTTATCTTTGTTACTCATTCCCAAAAAAGAAAGATAGAACTATGTTTGTGTCGACTTGTGTCGCTTACTGGAAAGTTGGTCATATTGTCCTCGGATTAGAGGCAGGAGCCAATTAAATAAAGAAGAAGAAGCTTACTGGAAAGCTCCTTTTAACGATTAATATCTCGCTTCGCGGGGCAGAGCGACACTTTTTCTGTCAGATTCTTTCGTTTCGTGCAAAAACGCGTCGATTGAGCATATTTTTATCAATTTTGGAAGTGAGTTGGTTCAACTATATAATTATTATCCCAGAAGGCTTCTCTCTGATAGGAGTATACGTCGTAATGGATATAAAACAAAAAATCATACAAAAGTTCAACGAACACTTGGGATCGAATTTGAAAAATCTCGAAGGAATTTATGATTTGCAAGAGCGTCTCAAAGCGGAGAAGGATGAGATTGAAAAATCAGTCAGTATTCATCTACAAAGTAGCATAACATATAAAGTGCGTTCGCGGAGCGTGTGCTATTAGCACTGTTGCTCATTCTATCCTTATTTTACATCTAATGAATGATAAAGATGGAATGATGCAATAGCTCTAATAGTATGCTCCACGAATGTACCCCTAATGTGACAAAACGTTATATACAATCACTTTTTGTCAACAGCTGTCAATGGCATCAACCACTGCTCCTTCCAAGGTAAAAGCAGTAGTTGAGAATGTAGAATGTGTCAATTGTGAAGTCAAGCAGTTACAAAAAACTTGTTTAGATCTGAGTAAGATGATTGAGGAGACGTTTAGTGAAAACGACAAAAATTTAGAGCTACAAGAAGTTATTGACAAGATAGGGCAGCTTGACAAATCGTTATCCTATTTATTCTTCATAAGATATATAGAAAATATTAGGTAATAAACTGTCAAAGAATATTACATCCGTAGAGTGTTTTATGATTTACCTATTAAATAGTTGTAACATTTTTATTCAGTGATGAGATAGAGACATTTTTGTTATCTGGTGATGATCAGTCTATAATAATTCTATATACGAGCTTGACAAACATCAGTTGCCAATTGCAAACATCTGTGTGTCATCACCTGGTCAGTTATGTCCATGAGACCTTACACTTTTGGCACAATCTAATCAAGGAAAAATTATCAAAGTATGTTTTCCATCTTTCACATATATTCAAATTTGTTAGTTACTATATACTTTCCCAACATGTAATATTTACAGGGAGTACAATGATTTATTGAAGACGTTGAAATGGCCCTTTTGTGGAACCAATGCCACTTCATTGAACGTACCTTTGCTAGAGACAATGACAAGATTTAAGATACTCATTGAATATCTCTTTCATCTGCAGTTACCGTATCCTTGTAATACACAATTTAATTGTTTTAGATTTCATTGAAAAGTGAATCGCTGAGATTATCTATATTGTCCTTAATGTACTTAGAGAAGAAATGATAAAACCTGTAGTAACATCTGTGCTGTTAACAGACTTTGCACCAGTTAGTTTGCCAATCACCTTTTTAGTACGTCCTCTCCGACAAAGATTCATTTATCATTTCACAGGAGCTAAATTGACAAACCGTCAAGATAAGCCAGAATGGTTCTTTACACAGATTTTAACATGGATCAAAGACCATGTTCAGTGGGTACAAAAGAACATTCAACCTGTAGCGGATTCTGTAGGTTTTGGACACTTAGATATTAAGGTGTGATATAATTAATTGTATTCTGATATTGACTATTAGAATCATATTTCTGGGCACTAATTACAGTGTATTAATAGGCTGAATTTATGCGCGCTCTAGTTCAGTTAGCCGTTGAGAAACTTCATTCCGAATTGCCCTTAGTGCAGTATGATGACACTCTGTTTGCGCATTTGGTAGACGAAGCTTTAGGATTTGAAAGAGAGTTACGAGAGACTCTGTTATATCCGCAATCTCAGCCAGCTACCATTTTCGTTCTTACGCAAGCCCATATTTTTGTAAAATGGATAAACATGGAGAAGAAATGTGAGTGCATGAAGAAACAATTTCGTACTTTGTGCACGCAATCGTGCACTCAAATGTATGCGCGCGCGCGTGTGTGTGTGTGTGTGTGTGTGCGTGTGCGTACGTGTGTGTGTGTGTGTCGTGTGTTGTGTGTGCGCACGCGCAAATATATATATATATATGTATATTTGTGCTGTTTAGACGCGACTGAAAAAATGGATGCAATATTAAGTTCGAATACAGCGTGGGAAAGACTGACGGGTCCTGATATAGATGACATGAAAGTCACTGAATGCGCAGATGCCTTTCTCACACTGCTCACCACGATTTCTGATAGATATAAACATTTGCCACAGCCTGGACATAGGTAAATCATACGAGATCGTTGTAAATAAGAGACGATAGTACTGACGATTGTTTATGTTGATATTGTTGAAGATTACAGTTTCTCGACTTGCAATTAGAATTGGTTGACGATTGGCGAGTACGATTGTTACAATTGCTACATGAAAATTATGAAGATCCATTAACGTCGCTTATGCCATATATTCTCAATACATTACATTATGTCGCAACCGTTTTGGAAGAATGGGGCGTGACCGTTGTATGTATATCTTCACCTACAATCACACAAAAAAATGACATATTACTTATCACGATCTTGCATTTGTGTGTAGCACTTCTTGCAGCTGCATTTCTTCAAGAAGCAATTCGAAGCTGTGGAAAATGCTATTGACAGAGGCAGCGACGTTAACGAGAACACCGGAGAAATAGAGGGAACTGTATTTGACGAGGCTGTAGTTCTCTTACGACGATTAGAGAAGGAACTGATAAATGAAATCAGCGATTCAGTTGCTTTAGATGTAAAGGCAAAAAGTAGAGCTTACAGGACGGATAAGTAAGAACTTTTACTCGCCGTTCACTATTACGATTATTATTTCATTCACATTACATTTATAAAGTGCTTTTTATTATTCCAAGATGGTTTGCGATGCAGTCTTCAAAAGAAGTTGCTTCATTATCAGTAACACCGAGTGGTTGTCCCATGTTCCAAGAACTAGCTACGCGTCTTCATACATTGCACAGTGTTCTTGCATTGCCGTTGTTTAATCAAGCTTGGAAGAATTTAGCCGCTCAATTTGATCAAGTATGCAAGATAAAAATCAAAGGAAATAGATTGCTATTCACCTATAATAATTTGTATCTTCTTCTCAAATCCTTCTTTTCGCAGTTTCTCTTCGAAGAAGTTGTACTTGTAAATCATTTCAATAGCGGCGGTGCCGAACAATTACAATACGATATTTTGAGGAACTTATTTCCATTATTTGGTTTGTACATTGACAAACCAGAATCGTACTTTCCTTTGTAAGTCTCTAAAATTATTAAAGCTATATTCACTTAGTCGTTAAAACAGATGCCATGATTCAGTTATTTTGATGTTCCAGAATCAAGGAAGCATGTATACTTTTAAATGTCTTGACGGGTTCAGCAATATTGCTTGAAGAAGCGTTAAATAATAATGACAAAAATGCATCGACAGAGATCTTAGCGGACGTCGGAGTACACAAAATGCCTACTAAAGTTGCTCTAAAAGTAATAGCGACAAGGACAGACATTATCCATATATAAGAGATCTTTCTCTTGAATATATTCTATAAAAATGAAATTTATTTTAATAGATTTTTCGCGCTTTCCGTTAAATTAGATATACTTTTCTATTCTTTCCCATTATTATATTTAATAATGTCCAGTCATTTTGCGCTGCTCTGTAAATAGCGTCTGAAGCGTTCTTAACATAGTAGCGTTATTCCACCATTGTCAGCGCCTAATAATAATAATCGATTGAGAGGAAGGACAGCCATGGCAGTAAGAATGCCTTTAAAAGCGTCAGATCTCAATTTGGATGAACTTAAAGAAGCAGTCATTTCTACAGCGGTATAGACACCAATTCGATTTGCTGTTGTTCCTATCACTAATGCCTGTTCGTGCATTGCCATGCAATGAACAGGCTCTGTTGCGCCTCTAAAAATTAATGAAGGATAATTTATGTAAATTATATTTTGTATGTCTAACTTCAAATAACATTACAGGTTTTTCTTACTTCATATGAAATTTAAGTTTTCCATCTATTGCACTCCACACGGCTATAGTTTGGTCCAAAGAAGAACTAACTATAGTAGTTTCGTTTATCGCTTCTAATTGCAGTATCTGTGACATTAAAAATCAATAATCAAACGATGAATTCTTATATCAAGTCTAAAAGTCGATAAAAGTCATCAAGTCTTTACCTCACATTCATGTCCCTTCCAAGACGCAATAATCAGACCAGTGCGAGTATCGAGTATCGTCAAGAAGCCTGATGCTTGACCTAAAGCGACCCAGTTACCACTGGGCGATACTGTGATACATCTTATTAAACCAGTCGGATTCATAGAAACCTTATCATATGATTTAATACGTTAAATTTTATACGAATATTAGTAATTACAATTTCACGCAATATCGACATACATATTTCATGCTTACTTTCATTTCATTGACATACTGGAATGTTCTACAATCAATAACTCTAAGGGTAATGTCCGTTGTTCCTACAAGAAGAGTCGTGGACGGAGAAGGACTCGAGGCTAAAGTGTTCACAGGAACGGGACGACTACTTTCCGGACATCCCAGAAGCGAACCCATAAAAGGATCCCAACAATGAATCACGCCATCGCATGTCACTGCGTATCTCAAAGATTCCAGGAATGTAAGTGAAAGAATAGATTTTTTGTGTCCAGTATATGTGTATTGACACGATGAGACTGTAGTTCCATCACCCTAATTCCATTATATCAGTAAAATCATAATTCTGGATGTTATACAATGGACATTTTGTCAAATTGAATGGAATATATCTTACCTGGCTTCGTAAACTCCATAATTTCACAGTTTTGTCTCTGCCACCACTCATAAAACTGTTCTCATTGTCTAACACGTAAAGACATCTCACACTATTTGTATGTCCGTTGAAAGTCTGAAGTTTTATCTGTTTTATATTAAATATCGTATCCTTCTCCGGTCTCCCTATCTCGTGCTCCCAATAGGCTAGCCAATTACCGCGTAGTTGTCTACCAGCGGATGACGGACAAGTTTCGCGACTGGCAACAATCTCCGTCGCCGATTGAAATCTCGCGTCATCTTTCTGTATCTCGAATCTATTTCCTATCACAGATATATTCCCAAAGCTGCAAACACCTTTATCAACCGATTCTACATTCTCTGCTACATCACAATCCACGGAAGTATTGTACTTATCCACGTTATCTTTAACAATGAGACACAAGGATGAACATATTATTTACGTATTATTTATAACGACTAATAACTAAGGAATGTAAATTTTGTGGGACATCTACCGTTATTTACGGAGATTGCTTTTATTCCCTGCTCGTAATCGTGACAAAGCTCTTGTATATGCTCGTGATTTTTAAGTATATGTTCCATCATTTCAATATCGACACATCTATAAAAAAGCATGTATGATTTATGAGCAAACTCAGTGGTGAATACTGCTCGTAGTTCTTCAAATGCCTGTAAGTAAAATTTAGTACATATACACATTTGCGTTCACGTTTTATCTATAAAAAAAATCAAACTATTAGATCTTACTTTATTTCTTTGCAAGTCTGACACGTCGCTATTTTCTACAACCGGAGGGGAATACGAATCTGCAATGTCTGCGTCAAGTTTGTTCCACGCATAAGTTTCATTATTAACAGATCCTTCATTCGCAGCTTTCATCCTGTGAAATAGTAAAAACGATAAGAATATTTCTGCATATATCTCTGCATTTCATTAACGCACAATGTATAATCAAATTGAAATACTCGTCTCCGTATTATTACCGTACAAAATGCTCGCAGGTTGTGCCTGCTTTTTGCCCAAAATTATTCAACAGAACTCCACCATCTAAATTTTCACTGAAAGCTTTGTCAAAGGCCAGAAAGAAGCGTTGAATTGGCACTGCTAAATGATTTTTCGTGATCACGCTGCCGAGCCGTAAGCTAAGAGTGAACATCGCTTCCAAGCATTTTTCAGCTAAGGCAATGCGTGCAAGCGTTCCATTTGGAAATGTAAATCTCGCGGTTGACAGTATGCGTACTGTGGGATGCAGGATGGATTTAACAATCGGCTCCTACATTCAAATATGGACAAATAAGAGCTATTTTTTTCATTATATTATTAAAATGTATAGTTATTAATTATATGATAAACATTACATGAAGCACATCCATCAACGTAGAATCATTGAGATATGTTGTAATGTGATTTAATAGAGCCAGACAAGAAATTAGGCCTCCTTCCAAATTTTGCGTAAGCTTTCTCTTGCACAATGCTAATAGCTCAACTATATGTGCGAAATATTGCAGCAATATAATTTGTTCTCCATATAATCCTGGAAAAATAGTTCATAAACTGTTTTTACTGACGGAATTAAAATAATTCGCATATTTTCGTACGTACCTGCAATAGCCGTGAGACACTCTAAGACTTTAATAGCATTTTGATCACCGGCTAGTATCGGCTTCTTCCATGCAACACCCTCCATACGCATAAAATTATTGTCATCGATTGGCATTAAATTTTCTTTCCCAGCGTAACATAACGTCAGCATTCTCAGAAGATTTCGCGACAAGTATCGTGCTGTGAGTACTGGGCCGAGTCTATGAGACAGCCAGATAACAGATTCCGCGCTCATCTCGGAAATTGTGCATTCACTTAGAACGGATTTTCGGTAAATATGATCCAGCTGACGTACATCTTCATCGCTTGATTTAATTACATCGCTTTTGTTATCAAGATCCGCAGGAAGCATAGCAGGATTGTCTTCCTTAGTATCTATATAGCACATATTTTCTGAGAGATTACTATCGGAATGGATATTCGTGGCGTATGCATTAACATAAGTAAAATCTTCGCTGGAAGTTTTACTGCCAACGTTGCAACCGATACTATTAAACTCGGTTACCAATTTAGCTCCACTGATATTTGATTGTTTAGGTATCGGAATCGTTGGCGATTTAACGGAGCCACCCGGCGAATTTTTGTTTCCATCGTCATTCAAATCATCGCAGGCATTCAAGTTGAGATCTATATGTAAGTCGATATCGTATGGCGCGGTATTATTTAATGAAATCCACGAATTATTCTCCGTCTCCATGGCAAATACTTCTGTAATACGTTCAATAAAAATTATCAGATAATTTTTCCCAGAGATAGGGGAGACCGGGGCTATTCGTGACACTGCTGAAATTTTGTCGCGGGCCTAACTTTAAAATGCTTGCTGCTAGAAACCTGTAATATCAATCACAGATGTCTCTTAGTGTCCTCTAGGTACCAACGGAATGGCATTTGCGTGTCAACCATTTTTCTCTCTCAATGACAAAAAGTCTGATTTCAAGTGCTCAAAGTAAAATTTTTCAAATCCCGAAAATTTGTTTTCTCGCCGAATAAAATAATAAGAGATCCGAAACGGTAAGTTATATTCAGTCACTCGACTTCACTAAGCATAATGCATGAGTAGATTTTATGGTATTCTTTCTTATCTAGCTATAAGTCACGGATCATGAATGAGGGGGGCATTTCGTGACACGAGCAATCGGGGCAACCAAAAAAACCACGAATAAGCGTTCAAAGGAAGAACCAGTTCGCAGGGGCCGTGGACGCCTTCGAAAAGTGGTTCCCCGTAATCGAATGTGAGCGATGAGGGCGATTAATGGAATAGGCGTTACTTTTTTCCTCATAATTTTTTATACATATAATATGTAAATTCTGACAAATAAAGGCTTTTTCAAAGTAAAAAGTAGATAAAAATTGCAAAAACGAAAGAAATCCATATAATTTGTTCAATCAGAGAAAGTGTTACGCATTACTCCATGGCCTGTCACGAATTACCCCGGCTCACAGTGGGGATTTTGACGATCTAGGCGCTCAAAAGTCCAAAAATAAACTTTTTTAAAAACATTTAGCGCTATAACAAATGTTATTATTAAGGTTCAACATTTGCAAAAACAAATTTCTTTACGCTTTATGACGCCTACAGCGGATATGAGAGAGGTTCAAACTGTTCACTATCGAGCGAGTGAACCGGATGCTCGGCGTGTCATAAGTATCAGTTGCTTTTATTCGCCGATTTTAAGCAAACAGCTGTAACCATAATTATTACACCTGACACTATGTATACTCCATGATTAAAGGTAACTAAACACATATATACACTTTTGTTTTAGTAATCCTGATGGTTCGTTTTTTATAGATCAAAATACAGTTCAGAAAATGAAAATTTGATATATATCTTACCAAAATGTAAACTTTTATATTGTTATAGCACAAAATAGCGGATTGATCTTTTCATAGATAGAAAGTAGAAGTATTTAGGTCTTCAAAACATTAAAGACATTTTGCGATTTTTTGCGATCTTTCAAATAGTGCGTGTTTTTGTAAATGTATGTGCCTATAATACGATCTGGCACGCGCGCGCCGAGGCGCACCGTGTAGACTTTTACTTTGTTATACCATAAAATAACGGATTGATTTTTCATATATCGAAAGTATGTAGAAGTATTTAAGTTTTCAAAACATTAAATTTTACGTTATGGCTGAACTAGCCATGGAGCTGTACTGCTGCTGTACGGACGGACAGCTCTGCCGCGGAGTGCGACTTAACGATATTAGTACCGTGATCGGTGTTTCGATGTCTCCAACTATTTCGTCGTATCTACGTTATAATTGTAGGGCCCGGATGTTCGGGCGATTTGTCGGGTCGCGCGCGGAGCACCGCTGCGTGCGAGTTGTATGTGTAACGATCGTCAATTCTTCTCTGGCGCGCGACTGCTGAACGTAAACATGTACGCGCACGCACACAACTCGCATGTAGCGGTGCTCCGCGCGCGACCCGAGAAATCGCTTAAACATCCGGGCCCTAATTATAACGTAGATACGACGAAATAGTTGGAGACATCGAAACACCGATCACGGTACTAATATCGTTAAGTCGTACTCCGCGGCAGAGCTGTCCGTACAGCAGCAGTACAGCTCCATGGTTAGCTCATCCGAAATATTGCCGTTATTACGATCACCCTCTCTCTCTCAGGAAAACGTCGAGAGTGAGGCGAATTCTAATGAAAGCTGTGATTCAGATTTAGAGTAATATGAAAATATTATGTCAAAGTTTATGTTTATGTTTACATTTAGTTTATGTTTAGGTTTAAAATTTCAAATTTTTTTTCTTTAGAAAATCACCTTTGTTCATAAAATCGCTTTTTTATCCATAAATAACTAATAAACACACTACTTTCTCATTCAAAAACGTTTTCTAGTATCATTCCACGTCAGCTTGAACGAAAACGAAAAAAATTACAAACTGGAGTAGATATTTTGTTTCAGATTTTTGAGCGCCTAGAACGTCAAAATGTCCCACTGTGCGGCCCCGGGGAAATTCGTGACACATGACACAGCGATACATTTCTTGATATATTTCGAGACTCGTGAGAGAAAAACCTATATATTTTTTTTCTTTTAATCTAGAGAGATGGACGATTACATCGCACTAATAAAAATTTTTTAAACATTTATACGAAGCGAGAAAAAAATTCGAAACAAAAATGTGTCACGAATAACCCCGGTCTCCCCTACTTATTAAATCATTAACGACTTATTTAGCCATCAAATGACATTAATCACCTTCGACATTGTTCTCTGTTGTTACATTAGACATATGATCGTTGATCGTTGGTACAGAAAATACAGCGACATTGTGTTCGGTGTCTGCAAATGAATCTTCATCTAATGGAGATAAAATACCTTCTCCCTCACTGCAAGGTCCACTTAAGTCGCAGCTCCTTCATAGAAATTTATAAGCAATATGGAGTAATATGATACGTGAAACTACATTAAAATCATATTAAAATACAATTAATAAATTAATGATCACTTTTTTTCTTACTTCAAATTCACAGTTCTATGAGTGCACGTGTCAATCGAGCCCTGTACATAATCTTTGTATCCTCCCACCGCTTCCACCAAAGGATTTATGAAATTGTCTAAAAATCTTCGTAGCCCTAGCCTAACTATTAACTTCAGCAGGAACATTCGGTGATATAATCGAGTAGTTCGAAACTTTGCGAGCGTTCCCGTAGGTATTATATCAGCGTACAATGCAGTATCTATGATAGAGCCGTTCTCATACAGTTTTGTAATAGATGAGAGAAACGTATCGACTGTATCCTTCGGTCCCAACGTTCTGCAACAGAAAATGGGAAAAATCGAAAGAATCTAATAATATAGTTACTCAGAAAAAAACAAAATTGTAAATGCACTTACTTTGCAATGGGATCGAAAAGATGCCATACTGCCAATACCGCACTATAAGGTTCTTCCATAATTTGTACTATGTGAGGTACTATCAATTGCAAAGTGGCTTCTCTCATACCACCGACATAAGGTAAAAGCCGTTCTAATTCCCTGGCGATTGCTTTTACTTTGCACTCACAAATTTTACACAGGTACTTTGTCTTCGTTTTTATTACAAAATCCACATTGTCCTCGATCTTCACGATAGAATTTAATTCTCGTACCAAACCATTGTATTCTTGCAACATTTTCACAATGTTATATAAGTATTGGCAATATTTGGAGAATGGGAACAGACTGCCAGATAAAATTGGTTGAAGAAATTGATGAGCGGATGGCGGTGGAAGGCCCATGTATGTTATCGTTGGATAACGAAAAGAGGTCTCATTCATCTAAATATAAAATTTATCACGTGCATATTATAATTATAATAAATTCTGCAATGTGTATCTCGATAAAATATAAGATCTTTCAGAATTATAGAAAGACTTAACTGACTAGACCTTATAAAAATAAATAAAGAAAGTCTTAATAAATGTCTTATTGTTAATTAGACGCGTAAATTAATTTTCAAAATATCGAGCTTTTTATAAATTATATTCTTTATACGATTATAAAATCATTAATATCTCAGATATATCGGAGAGTGTCAACAAACTTATTGTCAGACAATGCACCGAAAATGATTTTCGATTAATGTAGAAAAAATTCCAAAAATTTTTTAACGCATATGTTTGTATACAGGGTGTCCCATTTTAATCGATCATCCCCAAAAACTTTTTTAGTTGTGATTCTAGAAAAAAATGTTTCAGACAAAAATTGTTTGATTTGAAGGGGGACATATGATTCCAATATGAGTCGTGTCATACATGTCGTCATTTTCAAGAAATTTTAAAGACTAATTTTTTAAATAACTTGATTTTTTCCTTGAAATAAAAATTGTAGATCTCGTCGAGACGTTTTCAAAACACTATAATAAAGCCCTCTTTCATTAAGAATTTCCTGAGATATTTAAAATTTTGTTATAATATTTTTAATATAAGATATGAAATATCTTATGAAGTATATTCACTTTTCTATAACTTTACCTTCATACTTTTATACGTAGAATAATAAAAGGAAGTGAATAATAATAATTTTTACATTTGCAATTTTGCAAAATTGAATGCGTCTATAAAATGCAATCAAATTTTTTAAAATAACTTTTTCTATTTTTTTACAACAATCAATTTCTTTTATTATTCTACGTATAAAAGGTAAAGTGAAGGTAAAGTCATCGAAAAGTGAATACTTTATGAGATATTTCATATTTTATATTAAAAATATTATAACAAAATTTCAAATATCTCAGGAAATTCTTAAGATGATGCTGGAGTCGTCTGTTTTATTGATAAAATTACCATTTTCTTTCTACTCATGTAGCGTCGTATTAATTTGACGGAATTAAAAATGCTTCTCCATAATTGCAGTACATACATCAATAATTCAGGGAAACTCCGATTTGATATAGAAAACGAGAAAAAATTACGGAATTACAGATTTCCTTACCTACTTTTATCCTAATATGGCGTCTCAAGTTACAGCGATCGCTGTCAGCTCATCCCAAGATGTGCTTCATATAAAAGATATACCATTGATACGAACGTGAAAACGAGTTTCTCTGAATTGCACAACAAGAAAAACATCAATGAACCCTCCAAATCCAGATTAGAAGTCTAATATAAGAGTATAGTGTATATGACGATTCGTGTGTATGTGTGCGTGCAATGTAGGTGCTATCCTTGTCTATACAAAAACAGATATAGGTCGATAACATAGAAAATGATAATTTTGTCGGTTATACAGACAGCTCCAGCATCACCTTAAAGAAAGAGAGCTTTATTATAATGTTTTGAAAACGTCTCGACACGATCTACAACTTTTATTCAAAGAAAAAATCAAGTTCCATTCTAAGAAATTAGTCTCCTTTAAAATTTCTTGAAAATGACATGTATGATACGTCTGACATTGGAATCATATGTCCCCCTTCAAACCGAACAACTTTCGTCTGAAGCATTTCTTTCTAGAATTACAAATAAAAAAGTTTTTGGGGTGATCGATTAACCTGTATAAGATATGCTGAAGCATGTGTAGAAAAAAATGCTGACATTTTTTGAGGAATTTTCGAATTCTGCAGTTGTCGATAAGCCAAATTCTCTGAAATATTAGCTATTTTACAGTATGATTTTTATGTTTATTTTTCTTAGTTTTATTAGTCAATTAAATCTTTATCTAATTATGAAACATCCTGCATAATATGAAATATTAAAATTACCATTGAAATATCATTCATCTCTACGTTACCTACATTATAACTCTTTAGCATAATATCAATTTGTAGCAATAAAGACACAACGTTTCTTATACATTTCGGTAAATTATCTGCCGATGTCTTTAAGATATTTAGACACGTCGCGAATCTTTGTGCAAATAATACTTTTTCAACGTTCCAGGTTGCGCGGAATTTTCCGGCTAGAAATATTTCCACTATCAGACAACCGAGTATTTGTTGCTCTTTAATACGTCCACTGGCTACAATTTGCTTGTAATTTGTGGAAAAATCATGTGATCCTATTGCAGGTTTATAAACTTGATGGTTGACTTTATGCATGAAGGCATGCGTAGTTTCTACTTGTACGATTGCTACAACGGGATTGAAATCCTTCGGAAGGATAATAGGCTGATTAACGGGCTTATCCGATTTAACGTTATCTTCTGAAAGCAAAGAACCTCTGGAACGACTCAATAAACGACTCAATATGAGAGGCGACGATCTTGATGCGTTCGTTACTGTCGCAGATAATTCCTCTTCTTCAACACCAGAACTGTGGCCCTCATCGTCACTAATTCTACTCGCGAGTTGATCACTTTCTATAATCATAATAATTTGACAAATATTACAAGAATATCCTCAAAATTTCTGACAATTTGAAATCTCCGTCGAAACTTACTACTTCTATTAGTTGAAGATATCGGCCGAAGACGTGGTGGTACTTTACCCCAATAGGGAGATGGAGTTATTTTTTGTGGATGTGGTTGTGTGAAAAGTTGTACAACACCAGAATTAGTTAAATCAGTATGATTATCAACTAATTGTAGACAAACGTTTTTCGACTTTATAGCAGCTGAACCTGATAATCTATCATATAACGAATATAATATCAGAAAAGTTCGAATAAATAATAAATAACTCATTGGACTACGTTCGTACTTGTAGCCGAAGGTCAAGTCTATCCAGTGATGTAATCTTTCCGAAACATAAAAGCTCTCCAATGCTTCCCTATGTTTTTCAATAAAATCCTCTGGAGACGTTGCCCATGCTGGAATTTCTAAATCTGGCAAGTCCTCGTGGATAGACTGTAAACAAGACATTTAATCTAAAGATATCTAATCTATATTTTATTGTTAAATAATAATTTATATTATAGCGGTAATGCATGGCTCTGTATGGCAGTTGACTCTAATCGGCGGGTTCCGGATTTGATCGTGACCCTTAGTCTACGGGTGTGTTCGCGGAGCGTGCTATTAACGCTATTGCATCGCTCTACTTGTGTTTTACATCTAATAAGCGATAGAGATATTTAGGAACGACGCAATAGCGCTAATAGCACGCTCCGTGAACGCACCCTGTATGCCTCGATTTTATGAGAGTTAAGGTTGTGAATGAAGGTACATGAGATAAACGGTAACCCATTTCAAGAATTTGTTTCTCTCTCTCTCTCTCTCTCTCTCTCTCTCTCTCTCTCTCCCTCTCCCTCTCTCTCTCTCTCTCTCTCAACTGTACGTAAATAATTTAAATTATTTTACCTTAAAAACACTAGGATCGATGAAAAACTGCGGTATACATTCATCAGGACTCCAATCGTGTAATCTTTGAATTGAAGCCGGGTATTCTCCAGGCACCCATAAAGGTCGTACATGTTTACAGAGCACGGATTTATTATATCGGCGTGAAAGATATACATAATAGGTAATCTCTGACAAAACGTCAGATACATGGTGTCCAACCTACGAATTAACGTTGCTTTTATTCAACACGAAACAAGTCTCTTACACAATTCACACAATTTATATACCTCGGTTGACTGCGAGTCAAACGTAAGATCCAATTGTCTGTCTCCCTTGTTTAATCGAAATTTGGACTTTGTCAGATCTCTCCAGTTTCCACCATTTCTCGATGTAAAATCCGTCACCCAAGGCATAACATGATGACAGCTGGGATTACCGTATCTCCTACCAGCCAAATTATTGAGCGCAGTTAAATAATCAAAGTTACTGATACAATTATACATCCACATCTCGCATAATTTTTCAATATTCTCATTTAAACCAAAATCAGTGTTGTGTGAACGAAGTACACCATCTTTTTTATCATAAACATTGCCACTCAAATTTTTCTCTTTACTTTCTTGAGAAATAGTACCTGTACACTCGCTATCAGGTTTCAGATAAATATTATCGTTTAATTTCGGTAATACCTAGGAACAAAATTAGCTCAAACAAGATATTCTTTCTTCCAATCTTATTGAATTCTTATTATATGCTCATTATACTCTTTTGTCTTATTAAATACTAAATATTAATTGTGCTAAAATATTAAAGTCTGCTATGCAAGATATACCTGAATAGTAAAATTGTCTGTAACCAATATGTCACTAAGCGTAATTTCTCCTAACGCAAGACCACGATCGTGCAAGTCTCTGGATAATCTCAATAACTGATAAACTACAAACAATGGTTTTCCATGACTCGTACTAAGAGCAGCGGGACTGTACATTACGCACCTAAAATTAATGTCTATAAGTAATAGAATATAAAAATATCTTGCAAATATTGTTATATGTTGAGAATATACAAATAAATATAGTTTGTGTATACTCACTCACGAAGAGAATAATTTGCAATCTGCTCATAGAACATTATAAATGCGGATGGTGTTTCTATGGCAAAATGAATTGGTACGAGATTGCAATGTGTTTCAGATAATATACCATTTGATACTGATAAGACCATACCGTGCTGTACTTGTACCAAAGTACAGCCATACATTCTATTCAGTATTTCATGCATGATAGTAATGTCGCTTACATTAGCAGTGATATTAGATTGTTCCTTTTGTTCAACAAAATTCCAGGGATCTGTACATATTTTACAAAAAATTATTGACTAATATAAAGAAAAATATCTATATGGAATAACCAAATCTATCAAGAACAGATTTTGAAAATGTGTTATAAATTTTGTAGATAAAATGCTAGCAGAAATATAACAGATCTGCTAACAGAATATAATGGCAGATTGACTATAAAAACTGAGCAGAATCTGCTGTTTCATAACCATTTAAATGTTTATGAAGTGACAATTCTGTTCAATTTCTACCAACAATTTACTGTCAGATTATATCAGCAAGCTCTGCCAGCAAAACCATGAGTTAATGTAGATAAATTATACTGAATCTATTACTGAAATATCTGAATAAATCCACAGCCAATCTATCACCATACTACAAAGTTTGTTTACTGGATAGTAACAAAAAGCTGGAAATCTAAGTTTAAAAATTTTTAATGGTACGTTGAACACATACTGTAATATTTCTTATATGTTTCTTTCCATAGATTTCGATAATTAGTTTCTGCTACATAATGCAACAATTGCGAAAACATTAACTCTTCTTGGTTCCTTGTGCTACTGATAGGCCTTCCTCTCGGTAAAGGAATTGCATTCCTGTGTTGTTTTACATATACCTAATGATAACAAAATTTTACCTCGTGTCTCGATATAGATTATTTCATATGAAACATGCGAAAAATGTTGAAAATACTTTTGCATAAATTCTCAGCCAATCGCCACCCAATTCATCGATAGTCGGCTGCGCTGCAATTTCATCATTGGACAAACGATCGTGACTAATAAAAGTAAACGAGCCAACTGTTAAAAACCGGGAAAGCCAATTTCTGTGAACTGTCAAGCAAATTCTCTCATCTGTCAGTATCATATACTTTGTTGGTACCAGCAAATGTTCCTTTATTACATCCATTTCGTTTTATTCAATCACTATATTTGTAAATAAAAACTCTGGTTTTTTCTCCATTTTTATTTTATTTTGTATCGACGTAAAATAAAATAAATTACGTATATTTATGAGTACATACTGACGATACTGACACATATGTAGCATCAAGTCGACAGCAGCCATAAAGGCCTTCTTCTTTTTTGTTTAATGGCACCCGCCTCGGCCGCCTCTTGTCAGTGGACGATACGGCCAATTTCTTGTTGAAAATTGAGTGTCAATATGGGTCCGTCCCGAGTTACGCATGAAACGCGTAGACTGCATAGAAAGTCGTTCCGATTTAATCAATGCGCGCATTAAGGTGCGATTTCACGATGACGCTCGACGCTGGATTCGAGCGTCAAACAGCGCCAAAAAGCTAAACTGTGTTTAGCTTTGACACTTGACGCTCGAATTCAGCCAATCCAGTGGTTAGGTTATATTTCGCGTCCCTCTGAATCTATCACGTGACCAGATTTGACGCTCGAATCCAGCGTCGAGCGTCATCGTGAAATCGCACCTTTAGGAATGTTCAGTGTAAAACTCGGGGCAGATGGCGCCATGGCGTTCTGTCCTGTCATGGCGGCGTCACTAATACTAACTCAATATACATGTGTGTGTTGGTGTATCTGTGAGCACATCCGTGAGATATAAGGTCTGTTTTCTGTTGCTGCACTGCTGAACTAGTACAGAACTAGTGTACTAGAGTGGCACTAGTTCAGCAGTGCAGCAACAGAAAACAGACCTTATATCTCACGGATGTGCTCACAGATACACCAACACACACATGTATATTGAGTTAGTGTTAGTGACGCCGCCATGACAGGACAGAACGCCATGGCGCCATCTGCCCCGAGTTTTACACTGAACATTCCTAATTGGAAGCGCTTTGGTAGCGCAGAGAATTCCCTAGATTGTACTAACCGTACTGAATTCTTAGGCCGGTATTCATAGTCAAATCTTATATTTAAGGTCGTCTTAAGCCCGTATCACACTAGCGGCTCGCGGCCGCGACTGCGATTGCGATTTCGTCCCTTGACCAATGAGAAAGAAGCTGCTGGCAATTCGGGCATTTCTCATTGGTCAAGAGACGAAATCGCAATCGCAGTCGCGGCCGCGAGCCGCTAGTGTGATACGGGCTTTAAGGGGATCCTGGAGTGACAGCGACAAGGCATAATCGGTCTAAGCAATATCTTTGAATTGGCTGAACAGAATGGAAAATCCTTTTACACGATTAAAGTACGCACAAAAATGTAGAGGGCTGTACATGATTTTTTCTGATAAACTAAAAAAAAAATTTATTTTTATAAATATTGTCTTCACCTGACGACAATATTTGCTTTATACAAAAATTCTGCAGTATTTCTATAGAAAATAGTGATGCAGCTCTCTACAAAAAACTGTCAGGAATAATATCGTGCAATTAGAAGTAAGATTTGAAGCCTAAAAAGAAAGATATTACTTAGACCAGTGGAAGATGCAAGGTTAGGTGCTATCCTTGTCTATATCCTTGTCTATACAAGGACAGATAGAGTCGGTGAGCACTTCTTTATCGACGCTGATCGAGTTCGCCTGCGGCTCCAGCATCCCCTTAAGGGGATCCTGGAGTGACAGCGACAAGGCATAATCGGTCTAAGCAATATCTTTGAATTGGCTGAACAGAATGGAAAATCCTTTTACACGATTAAAGTACGCACAAAAATGTAGAGGGCTGTACATGATTTTTTCTGATAAACTAAAAAAAAATTTTATTTTTATAAATATTGTCTTCACTTGACGACAATATTTGCTTTATACAAAAATTCTGCAGTTTTTCTATAGAAAATAGTGATGCAGCCCTCTACAAAAAACTGTCAGGAATAATATCGTGCAATTAGAAGTAAGATTTGAAGCCTAAAAAAAAAGATATTACTTAGACCAGTGGAAGATGCAAGGTTAGGTGCTATCCTTGTCTATATCCTTGTCTATACAAGGACAGATATAGGGCCAATTCCTTTTAGTGACACAAGTCGACACAAGTGTCGTTCTGTCTTTGTTATTCATTGAATGCCAAGAAGGATAGAACGATGTTTGTGTCGAATTGTGTCGCTAAAAGGAATTGGCCCATAGTCGGTGAGCACTTCTTTATCGACGCTGATCGAGTTCGCCTGCGGCTCCAGCATCCCCTTAAGGGGATCCTATAGCGGCAGTGCACTTTATGCACTAAGTGCACACTTTAACTCGTATTTTATTTATTATAAATGTTTAAGAGCAAAAATGCAAAATCGGGCTGTTTCGGGAACTACATATGAGCTTACTGATTAAAAATATCCTAAATGGAATAAGATTCATTCGATATTTTGGCTAAATGGTACTAATTCGTAAAAAAATTACGAATTTAAAACTTTTAAAGCGCGTCACTAACCTACATAGGTTAGTTGACGCGCTTTAAACACTTAAATACTTTTAAAGCGCATCACTAACCTACATAGGTTAGTTGACGCGCTTTAAACACTTAAATACTTTTAAAGCGCGTCACTAACCTACATAGGTTACCCTAAGAGCAAAAAGTCGACTTTAAGTCGACTTGAAGTCGACTTCTACCGAAACTGACTTGGCAGAGAAGTCGACATTTTTAAGGACGAAAGTCGACTTGAAGTCGACTTGAAGTCGGCGAATGTCGCAAAAACCACCGACTTAAAGTCGACTTCCCGTCATGATGAAAAGTCGACTTCCCGTCATGACGAAAGTCGACTTCCCGCCAACTTTTAAAGTCGATAAAATAAACCGCCGCGTACGTCTGGAGGTCGATTGTGTATCTTGAAACGAGGTAAAAATAACAAAAGTTAACAGATTTTATTAGATTTTGATAAATAAAATCGTAGATACGCTAATAAATTTTCTCACTTTTGTAATTTTTACCTCATTATTTCAAGATACACAATCGACCCCTTGCTGGAGGGCTAAAACTGATGCATTTCGATTTTTTTTCATATATAAAATAATTTAATTATCTAAAAAACTGTATAATTACAATCCTAATGTTTTATTCTTAATTACAAAGGCGGCCATATCTGTGCCACTTCTGCGTGCGCGGATTCCGGCAGCCACTTCTGGTAAGCTGACAATAACAGAACTAAAATTAAAACATTCCAGCGTTAATCGCGAAACAATATGCAAAATTAGCTATATAAATATATATCATATTATTATCATAATGTTGTAAATATATAATAATATTATATATATATATATTATTATAAATATATAATATCCACAAACTTTTATACTAGACCACTAACATCTATGGACGCACTGCCGAAAAGCTGATGCGAGTGCAAGGTGCAAGTGTTAGTGAAGGGTGCGGCCATATTGAATTAACAATAAGTCACTATCGGGTGTTCAGTTGCTCATGATGTGCGTTTATCTGCATTCGTTATTACAGTACATAACGAAGCAGGCGAATGTTTTTGTGTTAAATATTGGTACATGTTATCAATAAGTTTGTAAGTCATGCCTTCGACGTGTAGCGTACTTGGATGCCGAAATCGAACCACTACTCCTGTAGTATTAAACCCTTTCTTTTGGACATTCTGTATATGCCAGACTATTGTATAGAAATCTTGTATAAAACCACTTGTATAGAATAGTAGTATAGCATATCTTGACTAAAATCAACATGGCGGCAAGCATCACGGGCGAGATGTCTGTCAGCGGTCTAGTATTGTATAGAAGTCTATGATAATATCTAAATATTATTTTATAAATTAAAATCTCACATTTTTTATCCGAACCCCAGATTTCTAGCAGTTTGTGTTTGGACACGACTCCCTGCGACTGCAGCGTTTGTACTATTGCTTGAGTGCGTGGTATCAACCTGAAAAAATCGTATTGAATTGATGTAATCTATTCGATGAATCAACGTGAAATCAAAAGGAGATAGAATAACGATTTACCTGGCCCATGACTTGGTGATGCTCCCAGGTGTCGTCAGCAGCGACGGGACAAATCGTTTCAGCTTAGGGCACACTTGACCCTCCAAGAAGAAATACGCTAACCACTTGACACCGTCCACGGATGCTCTATATCCATCGATGGTAGTGCCCATTCGGCCTTTCCGAATGTACCAGACACGCGGCAAATGATCTTCCCGGTTCATTGATTATATCTATAAATATCTTTATAAATAAGTAGGAAAAACATTATAAAGCAACAATTGTGATAAAAATACCTTGGCGGTGGATCAACCAATGGTTCACTAAGATGGCATAGCATGGGCGAATTTCGGCAATCATTCGGGTTCTATCATCGTGACACCTCGCATGTACATCTTATTCGTTTCATACACCTCTTTATAAACCACCTATTCCGGACTGATTTTCCATAGAACGCACGAAGAATGCATGAACACAGGTTCCTTCATTTCTGGTGTTCTGAAAGATGATACAGAATGGAGAGGTCGCATTCAATAGGTCTTAATTATCGATGATAATTAATAACACACCATACCTAACCTGTAAGCATGTTTCCACTTGGCCTTATCCTGATCCTCTTTTACCTCGTCGGGCAAAACCTTTCTCGCGACTTGATCCGCCATACCTGCAAGAACTATCTGGCGTCTTATCGTGTCCTGTCTCGCGGCACGTATTCCTCGCACTCGCGTAAACTCTGGTCCACTCATCTGGTCCTCCAGCCTCCTCGAGATTCGCCGCCATATTGATGATGCATGACGCGCCGCTTGACTTTGACTGTTTTCCGTCTTTTTATAAGTCGACTATTTAAAAGTCGACTTTTAGTCGACTTTCCGCCATTTTTAGAAGTCGACTATTTAGAAGTCGACTTTTAGTCGACTTTTCGCCATTTTTAGAAGTCGACTAGAAGTCGACTTATAAAAGTCGACTTGCCGTCGACTTTCCGTCAACTGTGCTCTTAGGGTAGTGACGCGCTTTAAATACCCTAAGAGCAAAAAGTCGACTTCTACCGAAACTGACTTGGCAGAGAAGTCGACATTTTTAAGGACGAAAGTCGACTTGAAGTCGACTTGAAGTCGGCGAATGTCGCAAAAACCACCGACTTAAAGTCGACTTCCCGTCATGATGAAAAGTCGACTTCCCGTCATGACGAAAAGTCGACTTCCCGCCAACTTTTAAAGTCGATAAAATAAACCGCCGCGTACGTCTGGAGGTCGATTGTGTATCTTGAAACGAGGTAAAAATAACAAAAGTTAACAGATTTTATTAGATTTTGATAAATAAAATCGTAGATACGCTAATGAATTTTCTCACTTTTGTAATTTTTACCTCATTATTTCAAGATACACAATCGACCCCTTGCTGGAGGGCTAAAACTGATGCATTTCGATTTTTTTTCATATATAAAATAATTTAATTATCTTAAAAACTGTATAATTACAATCCTAATGTTTTATTCTTAATTACAAAGGCGGCCATATCTGTGCCACTTCTGCGTGCGCGGATTCCGGCAGCCACTTCTGGTAAACTGACAATAACAGAACTAAAATTAAAACATTCCAGCGTTAATCGCGAAACAATATGCAAAATTAGCTATATAAATATATATCATATTATTATCATAATGTTGTAAATATATAATAATATTTTATATATATATATATTATTATAAATATATAATATCCACAGACTTTTATACTAGACCACTAACATCTATGGACGCACTGCCGAAAAGCCGATGCGAGTGCAAGGTGCAAGTGTTAGTGAAGGGTGCGGCCATATTGAATTAACAATAAGTCACTATCGGGTGTTCAGTTGCTCATGATGTGCGTTTATCTGCATTCGTTATTACAGTACATAACGAAGCAGGCGAATGTTTTTGTGTTAAATATTGGTACATGTTATCAATAAGTTTGTAAGTCATGCCTTCGACGTGTAGCGTACTTGGATGCCGAAATCGAACCACTACTCCTGTAGTATTAAACCCTTTCTTTTGGACATTCTGTATATGCCAGACTATTGTATAGAAATCTTGTATAAAACCACTTGTATAGAATAGTAGTATAGCATATCTTGACTAAAATCAACATGGCGGCAAGCATCACGGGCGAGATGTCTGTCAGCGGTCTAGTATTGTATAGAAGTCTATGATAATATCTAAATATTATTTTATAAATTAAAATCTCACATTTTTTATCCGAACCCCAGATTTCTAGCAGTTTGTGTTTGGACACGACTCCCTGCGACTGCAGCGTTTGTACTATTGCTTGAGTGCGTGGTATCAACCTGAAAAAATCGTATTGAATTGATGTAATCTATTCGATGAATCAACGTGAAATCAAAAGGAGATAGAATAACGATTTACCTGGCCCATGACTTGGTGATGCTCCCAGGTGTCGTCAGCAGCGACGGGACAAATCGTTTCAGCTTAGGGCACACTTGACCCTCCAAGAAGAAATACGCTAACCACTTGACACCGTCCACGGATGATCTATATCCATCGATGGTTGTGCCCATTCGGCCTTTCCGAATGTACCAGACACGCGGCAAATGATCTTCCCGGTTCATTGATTATATCTATAAATATCTTTATAAATAAGTAGGAAAAACATTATAAAGCAACAATTGTGATAAAAATACCTTGGCGGTGGATCAACCAATGGTTCACTAAGATGGCATAGCATGGGCGAATTTCGGCAATCATTCGGGTTCTATCACCGTGACACCTCGCATGTACATCTTATTCGTTTCGTACACCTCTTTATAAACCACCTATTCCGGACTGATTTTCCGTAGAACGCACGAAGAATGCATGAACACAGGTTCCTTCATTTCTGGTGTTCTGAAAGATGATACAGAATGGAGAGGTCGCATTCAATAGGTCTTAATTATCGATGATAATAAATAACACACCATACCTAACCTGTAAGCATGTTTCCACTTGGCCTTATCCTGATCCTCTTTTACCTCGTCGGGCAAAACCTTTCTCGCGACTTGATCCGCCATACCTGCAAGAACTATCTGGCGTCTTATCGTGTCCTGTCTCGCGGCACGTATTCCTCGCACTCGCGTAAACTCTGGTCCACTCATCTGGTCCTCCAGCCTCCTCGAGATTCGCCGCCATATTGATGATGCATGACGCGCCGCTTGACTTTGACTGTTTTCCGTCTTTTTATAAGTCGACTATTTAGAAGTCGACTTTTAGTCGACTTTCCGCCATTTTTAGAAGTCGACTATTTAGAAGTCGACTTTTAGTCGACTTTCCGCCATTTTTAGAAGTCGACTAGAAGTCGACTTATAAAAGTCGACTTGCCGTCAACTGTGCTCTTAGGCCCAGTTTCACAGTGGCCAGTTAGCTTAACTAGTAGTTAATTCTCACTCTCCGTCTCTTTCTAACCTTTAGGTCAAAGGTTAGAAAGAGACGGAGAGTGAGAATTAACTACTAGTTAAGCTAACTGGCCACTGTGAAACTGGGCCTTAGGGACGTTTACGCGAGCTTTACTTCTGTAGTAACTTACGATAATTCCTTCGCGTAAACAGGATTTTTCTTCGCGTAAACGGGAATTTTGTAGTAACTTACGATAATTTACTTCGTGTAAACGAGTGATTTATCGTAAATTACTACAGAAGTAACGCTCGCGTAAACGTAGTAAGAGTGACGTAACTAATTCGCTCATAGTATTAACAAGTATTATGCGTTCAAATTCTCGAAAGCTAGCTTCTTTACTATGCTCTCTCTTTATGTTGATCGATTCAGATAAAAATCTCCGAAGTCTTTCTTTCTCTCGCGATATTCCTGATACATAATCCTAGAGTAAAACTGTACAAAAGCTCTACGAAAGTGGCGATATTTTTCACGGATCTGGTTCGAGTCTCGACTCTTGGGGAAGGTGCGCATGTAGAAAGAGTACGCCAACACAGTTTATCCTGCTAAATGGTTATCAATTCTCTAGAAGTTCTGTATTGTTTACACATAAATTATAGAATATCTAAACGTTTCTTTTTTTTTCGATGTCCTGTGAAATTGTACAATAGAGTTACAAATAAAGATAAAGCCATACTTTACGTATAATCTGATTCAGTCTTTGCTAATTACTACGTTTACGCGAGCGTTACTTCTGTAGTAACTTACGATAAATCACTCGTTTACGCGAAGTAAATTATCGTAAGTTACTACAAAATCCCGTTTACGCGAAGAAAAATCCTGTTTACGCGAAGGAATTATCGTAAGTTACTACAGAAATAAAGCTCGCGTAAACGTAGTAATAGTTACATAATAACGTGCGAAAGAACTAACAGTTAGACTATTTAAGAATTTTAATCAAGATACTGAAAGCATAAAACTGTTCAGCTAGCTTTACACAAGATATTGGTCTTCTTCTTTATGAAATCGTCAAATTATGATTATGATACATTTCTACATTATCACCAGCATCGAATCTAATCTTATTTATCGTGATACTTCTGAGAAACTGTTAATCCATTGTCTTAATAAACTCGATCGCGGCGCAGAACTGCGTCCACCAATATTGTTCCTCTCCCTCAAATCGATTCCCGTAAAAGCTGTCTACATATGAACAGTCGATAACAACGACGGCGGATTAGTCTGAAATTAAGCACACGTTAACAATCACTCTTCTTGCTAAAATCACATATTCTCTTTTCAATCGCATACCTTGATTATGACATAGACCAGCACGTATGCCTCTTTCCGACGCCATGGAGAGGAGATTCATGATGGTAGTCGCGCAGCGAAATACACACTGCAACTTATCCCTAGGAGTCTTATACGCCGATATCATAGCCAATTCAGCCTACGCCCATGGCCAGGGGCATTTGTAATGATAAACCTTTGGAATGCGTAGGTCCTTGTGATTTGGAGTTACGACCTTCGCCAACTTTTTGATGTGATCGTGAAGAAGCTGGTCCCTATATACATCTCCATCTCCATTTGGATAGAGCGCATTGTGGTATACCCGTGCCATGACGGTTCTTTCCACCACGACTCTCGCCAAATCTAACTGGTTGGCGCTCGCCGCTGAAAGTAAGAAGTAAGTTCAGACGTCTCTGATCACTCCGCTAAGATCAATTGCGAGATAAATAATTATATTCATGTACATTGCCAGATCGGATCGTTGTCCATTTCCGCGTGGACCTTCCCTAGAAAATTATCCACGAGATCCTGTTTCTCGTCAGCTAGCGTAAGCTTTTTAAACTCTTCGCAGAAACGCAGGAGGAAAGCCTCCTTTTTTCCCAAAAATACCCTCACACAAACGGATACAAGATGATTATTGATAGCATCCCGATCGCACTTAACTCGCACGCATAATCTGGAAAATATTGTTATTAAACAGTTAACATCTTACATTTAAACATCTTACATTTACTTATACATTACATACAAAGATGATATTTATATATAAACAGTATCTATCTAAGTGAGCTAATGTTGACAGCAATCCCTGACATCTTATTAAATATGCGATATAAGGAGATCGCTTTTGATAATCCTCTCGAAGTGATTTAAAAAGCTTTCTACATCCATCGTCATTAAATAGACGCACGCAACGTAAAGTTTCATGAAGATGAGATATTAATGCCCTATCCTGCAGGTTTATAGCTTCTGCTAATTGTAGTTATAAAAACGATGTCTCTTCCTCCGCCTGAGTCTCCATTCGCGCGAAGATCATGTTGATCATCTGAGTAAGAGTCGCACGGGCTGTTGTTTGATTCACCAGGTTGCGCGACGCCAAGTAAACGTTGTAAACAGTACGAATTGTTAACAGTACCGTACCCTTGTGTACCTCCACATGCTGGCTTGTCATTACAGTCAGCAGAGCTTTAATAATCTGCAGCTGCACACCCTCATCGGTCTGTGGACCGGTGAAGCAACCGCAAATTGTCTCGACAATGCGCACAATCAGCAGCTTGTTAGGCTCCGTTGAATCAGGCACATTGCCAGTGAGATGGCCATATGCGATTAACTTCTGCAGGCAGTCCAGTGCTGTCACCACAATCCGCGGTGACTTGCTCTGACATGCTAACTCAAATGGCAAGAAGTACTTCTCAGCGGTAATGACATTTGAGTCGCTCTTGGGCTGTGGCAGGGCGTTTGAAATAACCTCTTCACCCTGCACAGCTGGTACATCTTTGATCTCGTCACGGAGGTCCTCTGCAAAATGGAAATATATGAGTGACAAACTTAATTAGCAACTATCGCTTATAGCTATTTATTTATTTCAGTATAAAATAATTTGTAAAACGTTTATATTAATTCTGACTGCAGACGGACCTTCGGAAACACTAGCGCCTTCTTCTTTTAACATGAATAACTAAAAATCTATATTTCGGTTAGGTACATGGTTTATAAATAATTAATTAAAATTATCTGGATGACTCACAAACCTTTTTAATCACACTTCATAACTCTTCATACGAAATACAAACGATTCGATACAAAAACTTTGTTTAATTTATCTATTCCGGCTAAGTGCATGGTGAAAAAATGATTAATTAATTACAATTAACTAAATGACTCACAAACCTTTTCAATTGCACTTCAAAAGTCTTCATACGAAATACAAACAATTTCATATGTAGATTCTTTTACCGGACATTCATTTCCGGTCAAATACATACGAATCTGTCTTCTAACACCATGGTGAATACAGAAACGCAGCCTGTAGTAACCCCAATTGGGGAAAATACTCGATTGGGATTGGTCGATTTTCTTACGCTTACGTTTTATGTCCTTACGGGATTTTATGTGTAAAGGCCTTGATTGGTTACGCGGTTACGTGTTAAGGTGCGATTTCACGATGACGCTCGACGCTGGATTCGAGCGTCAAATCTGGTCACGTGATAGATTTCAGCCAATCCAGTGGTTAGGTTATATTTTGCGTCCCTCTGAATCTATCACGTGACCAGATTTGACGCTCGAATCCAGCGTCGAGCGTCATCGTGAAATCGCACCTTTACGCGGAAAACACATGTCATGGGACTCCAGCCTGGGGGTCAATCATGTATTAATGTGGAACGTGGAAAGTGAAAAATTTTATATGACTATCTCTTTCTATTTAACATCAATAGAAAGAGAGATTTTTCATTTTTCACGTTTCCACCCTAGGGGAAAAGATTTATGATTGACCCCCTGAGCCAAACATTTCTAGGAAATTACTAAACTGCTGCTCACTGCTGCTGCATTTCACTGCCCATGAAAACCTACCTTAAAGAAACAGCATATCTCTCATCAGTCTTATCTCACAAATATAACAGGTGCGATAACCCAAATATAGCGTTCTCACGCTATTAATTTAAATTTATTCATAAAATTGTCTTTATAGATGTTTTGCGAAAAGGATATAATCGAAAGGTTTCTTTTTGTTGAACCTACAAAACGATGACAAATCAATGAGTCATGAAATACATTCTTACTAGTGCCTATTCACTGCACTTTCTTATCGCTCTCTCTTTTTCTATTTGAATGATACGAAAGTACAGTGAGGAGCAACAATAAAAATGAGTTCCTTTTTCGGTGTAGATGAGCGCATTATTTCTAACTTCCAGCCAATTGCGAACCTACAAATGGTGCACTCATCTACACCGAAAGGGAACCCATTTATGCTCCCCAGTGTAAATTTTTCTCTTTTCGAGTGCAGAGGATACAAGATAGTGCAGTTAAAAGGAACAGATGTATGACGTAAGTCCGTATTTGTTGAGTTGAAATAGGCTGCGTTCCGATATTCACTGTCAGTACTGAAAATCTATAGTGTACGTTACGTAAACTATAGATTTTCAGTACTTGCAGTAAATATCGGAACGCAGCCATAGTTGAATATGAAAAGAATATGGCGACAGTGATCTCGTAGCAGTGGATGAGCTTTCGATTTCGACCTCGAAGTACGTACCAGTGTTCATCGTCGTGTGATTAGAAGTGTTTTTTTTTAAGTATCCGATAAATCGGAGACGCGACACGATGAGCTTCTTCAGCAAGGTGTTTGGCGGCAAGAAGGATCCGGCTGCACCCTCGACGGCCGAGGCGATTCAGAAATTACGCGAAACGGAGGATATGTTGATAAAGAAGCAGGAGTTCTTAGAGAGCAAAATAGACAATGAAGTGTTAATAGCGAAGAAGAATGCGTCGAAGAACAAGCGAGGTAGCATATATAACTTGTGCATCCTTTGCAACTTTCATACTTCGAGTCTGACTTTTACAACTCAACTGTCAGTTTGATTGATTGTTATATGTATTTGTCTCTTTCATTTGCGCTCTATTTGTCATTCTGAATTATTATCGTCTCTCTTATGCTTACATTATGTTTTTAAACGATGTCTACATTTAGTATAGTTGTGTGTCTAATTCAACTCGTCACTTAAAATTAAAAGCTATATATATATAATATATATATATATACATATATATGTATATATATATACATATATATATGTATATATATACATATATATGTATATGTATGTATGTATGAGGATAAGTCAATAATTATCTGGAATATATTTATGCAATTTATTGAAGCATCAATAGAGATTACATTTATATATTATTTCAATATATTCTCTTTGGTTTTTAACGCATTTAGTTCAGCATTTCACAAATTTATTTATGCTATCAGAAAAAAGTTCCTTGTTCTTTTAGCTACGTATATCATTTCTTTCACACTGTGGTCAATGTTAAATCAAGGATTTCTTAAGACATCTTTGAATGAATCATATAAATAGTCATTACCTGAAACAAGTGATTACTAGAGACCAGATTACGGTGCCGTTTTCCCCATTCCAAGCGCGTGCTAGCAGCCGTGAGAAGTACCCTCTACACCGTGCTGTCTAGCGGTGTAACATAGCAAATATATTTATTTATTTATTTATATAATGTTCTCACGGCGCTCGGCCGCTAGCACGCGCTTGGAGTGGGGAAAACGGCACTGCAAACCGGTCTTTAGTGGTTACCATCTGTTTGGTATACTCAAAGATGTCTTAAGAGATCAATTTACCATTGACCGAAATATGAAAGAAGCAATGCACGCATGGCCAAGACTCAAAAATATTCTTTTCTGAAAGCATAAATAACCTTGTGGAATATCAAGTGTATTGAAAAGCAAGAGGATTACATTGGAAAATAAGGTAAATATAAATCTCTATTGGTGCTGCAATAAATTTTATTCCTTAAATTTTATGCTTTAATTACATTCTGGATACTTATTACTTCTTCCGTATTCAAATAATATGTCCATGTAAATCCAAATATGTCGAAAACAGATTTTTACCTGCTATAAGTTTTGCCGGCAGAGTACAAAAAAATGTAATAAAATCTGCTGACAGAATACTGCTGGCAAATTTAATGCAGAAACCAGGCAGAATCTGCTGTTTTTCTAATCATTTAAATGACATATTTTATTTGTAAATAGTTTTGAAATGATAGATTCTGCTTGATTTTTATTAATAAAATTATGTCAATAGGCTCTGCTAGAAGAACACAAGCTTAATTAAAGACAAAAGTTGATGCCACAAATTGACTGACAAACTGTTAGCATATTGCTAACATTTTGCTTACTGGATATGATTGAATTAAGCATTAAGAATATTATATATCTTTTAGCTGCCATTCAAGCCCTGAAAAGAAAGAAACGATATGAAAAGCAGTTACAGCAAATTGATGGCACACTGTCTACGATTGAAATGCAAAGAGAAGCACTGGAGAGTGCAAATACAAATACCGCCGTTCTTACTACCATGAAGGGTGCCGCAGATGCGATGAAGGCTGCGCATCAACATATGTAAGATTTTCACATTTTTACCATTATTAGTAATTGGCTATTTTTCAATATAATCTTTGGGTTATCTGAAAGTAATGTCTTAATATAAGGTGGATATGTTAAAAATGAAAAAGTTATTTCTTTAAATATGAAAATAAATATATAAAATATACGTCTGAGTTATATACAATAATTTATGTATTAAATAATGTATTTATATTTTTGTTATATTTAAATTACTTTTTTGTTATATTTGTATTATATATTTGTTATATTTATACTATAGGGATGTCGACCAAGTACACGATATGATGGATGATATAGCAGAGCAACAAGATGTGGCTAGAGAAATTTCAGATGCCATATCTAACCCAGTAGCATTTGGCCAGGATGCTGATGAGGACGAGTTAGAAAAGGAGCTAGAGGAACTTCAACAAGAACAGCTTGATAAAGAATTACTTGGTATTGATACAACGACAGATGAACTACCAGCAGTACCAACTTCAGTTCCTGTTGCGCCAAGCAAAATTCGCACAAGTAACTATTATTCTTATAATGGTATAAATTTCTCATATATTATAAAAATATAAAAATATGAACAATTGTGTCACGCATATCTGAAAAAATTATTATAATTTATGGCATCGATTTATGGTCTTAAATTAGAGCAATAAAATATTAAAATTTTATTTATAGAAGCTAAACCGGAAGAGGACGACGACTTGAAAGAGTTAGAGGCATGGGCATCGTAAAGTGATATTAGAAGTGATGTTAAAATCAAAGATACAAGATGTTTTTAGATAAATGTAAATTGTATATTATTATCACCATGCATAAATTACTATATCATTAAATAATTAATTAATTAAATTAATTTTCTAATATGAGTATGCAATGCTAAATTTCTTAAGGTAGTTCTCCAGTCCTTGTACTAGAGAAAATCGATTTTCTCTAGATTTTCTTGAAACTGTGAATATACGTTAATTTAGGTGTGCTTTATGCGTGGTCGAAACTTAAGTACCTCTTGCGGTATAAAAAAAATCAAAATACTGAGCCTCAAAGTTTCAATTTCTTTTACTAAATTTTAGTAAAAATTGAAACTTTGGAGGCTCAGTATCTCGATTTTTATACCGCAAGAGGTACTGCAGTATCTGCATCGAGATACTGCATCGAGAAAATCGAGATACTGAGCCTCCAAAGTTTCAATTTTTACTAAAATTTAGTAAAAGAAGTTGAAACTTTGAGGCTCAGTATCTTGATTTTTTATACCGCAAGAGGTACTGAAGTTTAGACCACGCATAAAGCACACCTAAATTAACGTATATTCACAGTTTCAAGAAAATCTAGAGAAAATCGATTTCCTCTAGTACAAGGACCGGAGAACTACCTTAAGCAGAACTTTCGAACAAAACTACTGATGTTAATATTTAAGCTTAAAGATAAATATTTAAGAGTAAAGATTATATTGCTTGTACTTTTATGTTGTGGTAAATATTACTAATAAGTGAAAAGAACAAACAAAAGTTGCTTATAATCAGTGGCAGAGAAAGAGAGTAGCATATTTTATATTTACAGTAAATATATTGCTAATATACAATAAACGTTAAAACTTAGGAGGCAATGTTGAATACCCCAATTCATGTAACATTCAAATATATATCTCTACTATTATATAAAAGGGAAAAGTTTGTACCATTGTTCGAGGTAATCTTAGAAACTACTGAATCGATTAAAAAAATTTTTACACTGGTTGATACTCTCAATACAGGCCCTGGATCCAAAATCCAATAAGATCGTCTATTGGTCCCCTTCAAACCTTTCAACTTTTATTTGAAACACTTTTCCAATAAACCAAGCCGTCAATTAACACTTAACGAAAATTAACACAATAACATTTAAACGACACCCAACGATAAAGGGATCATGGCGACACTGATTAAATCGACATAGAACATTAAGGGGATCCTGGAGTGACAGCGACAAGGCATAATCGGTCTAAGCAATATCTTTGAATTGGCTGAACAGAATGGAAAATTCTTTTACACGATTAAAGTACGCACAAAAATGTAGAGGGCTGTACATGATTTTTTCTGATAAACTAAAAAAAAATTTTATTTTTATAAATATTGTCTTCACCTGACGACAATATTTGCTTTATACAAAAATTCTGCAGTTTTTCTATAAAAAATAGTGATGCAGCCCTCTACAAAAGACTGTCAGGAATAATATCGTGCAATTAGAAGTAAGATTTGAAGCCTAAAAAAAAAGATATTACTTAGACTAGAGTCCTATATTAGTAGAGAGACGCAAACTTGTTCCTCCTTCTGATTGGTCGGTTATAGACCAATAGACAGTAGTGAGTACGATCATAAGATGGCGGTCTACTAATATAGGACTCTAGTCGTAGTAGATTAATAGCGTTTTTTCTTGGCTGCACTACCGCCCACTAGTGCAACACTAGTGCAACACTAGTGCAACAATTGGTCTGTTCTTTACAGCTGAACTGGCTGCACTAGTTCAGAGTTCATCCTTTTCCTTCCAATGTGGTGTAAAAAAGATAAACTCTGAACTAGTGCAGCCAGTTCAGCTGCAAAGAACAGACCTAATATTGCACTAGTGTTGCACTAGTGTTGCACTAGTGGGCGATAGTGCAGCCAAGAAAAAACGCTATAAAGGTGCCATTTCACGTTGACGCTCGACGCTCATTTTCAGCGAGCAAAAACCTTCAAATATAATATATTTTATTTATATACATATATAAGTTTACTTATATAATATAAATAAGTAAAAAATATTATTTCTAGGGTCACGTGGTTTCGCTTTGACGCTAGCGTCAAGAAATAAAGCTGAATTTATTCAACATCCAGCGTTGACGCTGAATCGTCGTTGATCGTCTCAGTACAATCAAAAATAGGCTTCGAAATACGTAAAATATTAATTATTTTCAAGTAATATCTTCAAGTAATAATATTTTGCGAATATATATATATAAATAAAAAATATTATTTCTAAAGATTTTTGCTCACTGAAGATGAGCGTCGAGCCGATCGAGCGTCAACGTGAAAAGGCACCTTAAGGGTCGACAGGAGTGACGGCCGAACTCAGGTACACTTTATGCACTAAGTGCATTTTAAACTGCACTTTAACTCCGTATTTTATTTATTATAAATTTTTAAGAGCCAAAATGGAAAATCCGGCTATGTACCGGGTTGCGGCTGATCTTACTGATTAAAACGAGCATAAGTTTAATGAGATTCGTTAATTAATCTGGCTAAACTTTGACCCGCGGAAAACAGTTAAATATGAACTTTATATGGACCTTAATAAAATCTCCATTTAAATTTTATTTGATTTAAATTAATGCTGAATAACTGCATTAATATGGCTCATATTTGTTCTATATATAAAACTTAATTAAGAATATAAGAAGAAATGCCGATATACATTTCGATTAAAAATCTCGAACATATGAATACATGTCGTATATTCTTAATCGACGTGTATACTCGTACGTATGTTTCGTAGTATACAAAGTATATATACGTACTTCTTACAGTATCATTTCATCATCAAAATATTCGTATTTAATTTGGCTTAATAAGGATTTAATTAGCTAATATATTCAATTTAAATATTAATCTTATTGAAACCATATATGAAATTAATAAGTTGTACATTTTATTCAAATTTCATTAAATTCAAATAAAACTTTTATATGTTCTTAATATGTTGAATTCAAATAAGACCTTTATATGTTCTTAATAAGTTCTAAATCTAATTTAAATTTAATTAAATTCAAATAAGACCTTTATACGTTCTTAATGAGGCTTTTAAGGCACAGCGCGCGCGCACCTGGGGCTGGATCCTTGAATTTATTCGCAAGAAAAACGTATGCGGAAATTCTGCTCTTATAAAAAAGTTGCAAGTTGATTAACTAAAAGCCATGCGATCAACTTGCAACTTTTCTGTAAGAGTAGAATTTGCGCATACCTTTCTCTTGCGAATAAATTCAAAAATCCAGCCCCTGTTGTAGCTTGCCGAAATTTTGCGGTTTCAATCAACAGGCAATGTTTTTCAAACGTTTTGTAATATGTGTTTAAAACTGATTTTCAAATATTTTTCAAACGTTTAAAAAACATTGTCTGCTAATTAGGATAATAATGGGATTAGAGAATATGGTATCAACAGAGAATGAGTTATAAGATAAAAAAAAACGTTTATAAATTACAATTATTGTGTTTATATTGGTTTGCTTTAAATCCAGTGGTACAAAAAGAAGATAAGTAAACTTCTGATAAAATTAATGAAATGCGCAACACTTGCGCAGTAATCGAATACATAAAAACAAATATTAATCGCTAGCAACAAAAAGATTTGATGCAGTTGCACAAAATATTAATCACCATAAAAACCAAGAATACAATTTGCTAGCTCAAAAGAATAAAAATAGAGACATTTTTTATATACTTAATCAAACTGAACCCTTATGGAAAAATACACTCAACTTTTGGTGTTAACCGTTAAAAAAACACCATAGAAAAACTCTTAAAGTTGGGTGTGATTTCGGACCAATTGAAGGTTAACCATCATTTGAAGGTTAATCTTCAATTGGCGGTCCGAAATCACACCCAACTTTAAGAGTTTTTCTTCGGATGATGGTTAACCTTCAAGTGATAGTTAACCTTCAATTAATGATTAATCCTTAAAAAATGACGGTATAAACCCTAAAAATATAAACCCTCAAATGAAAGTAACAAATATGGCGTTCCAATGAGAATCTCTTAAGGAGAGTGGTTAGTCAAATCAATTTGATAAGAATTAGTTCAATGGAGAATATTCGTCTATGGGAATCTGTCGTCCATATATGCCAAAGTTGAAGATAATCGTCTGCATGGTTGTCGAGTAATTAATTATTGAAGTTATACTCTTGTCTCTCTCTTATACACGGGCGACACAGCAAAAATGTTACCTAACCTGTAATGTAACTCTCGAAAACATATTAAAAATGATAATAATTTAGTGAAAATAGGTGCAAATAACTCTTTACATATTTAGGAAAAACTTTCTCGAAGACTGAAATGATTCGTCTTTATAGTTATCAAGAAATTGTAAAAATAAAAAAAACAGGACCACATTTATTATTTCCACATTTCAATGTGGATAATAACGTATTTGGGTTTCAATTGTACAAACAATTCTTTTTAAACCTTAAGAAACAGGAATTAAATGCATTCCACATATTTATTTGCTAAAATTCGTTTATTTCACGCGACGAAAATCTAACCTATATGCTTTCCCCCTGCCGCGCCGCCTGCCTCGCACCGAGAACTAACCAACCTCCTTAAGGACTCCGCTCGCTGAACCGGATTCCTCGCCTCGATCCTCCCTCTCGGACGCTAGCTGCCGCAGCTCTCCCTTTCCTGGCGGTAAGCTCTCCCTGGTGATCCGACTCTCGCTCGGTTAGTCTCCAGAACACGCGCCGCAACGATCAATCCGTCAAGAAAGAAATAACGGACTCGACACGTTCGAAGAAACGCAAGCAAGTGCGGCCATGACACCTAACGAGTGAGGAAGGAGGCGGGGGCTCTTTGAGAGTGGCGACTCGCGCGTCGCGCCATCTAATATGAAACGATCGGGCGTTGTAAAACGCGAAAAGAATTCGAGCGCAATATCTGAACAAATTATTTAATTTTTAATAAGTCCAATTATTAATATTTATTTTCATAATTGAACTTATTTTTTATTTTGATAAATGTAAATACAAATATCTTATTGTATTAATATTTAATATTAATAATTTAATTAGTTGCTTAATTTAACTTCTTGTTTAATAAATGAGCGGATGTAGTACTGAAAATGTACCTATTATATAATATTTTAATTTTTAAAATTGTCAATCCCGCGGAAAAGAGTTAAATATGTTTTAAATATGGTTTATATTAGTCATTTATATGAACGAAATTAAACTCAAATAAAAACCAAATATTGAATATAAAAGTAATTAAATTTAAATATGTTCCAAATTTGGATCGAAATTAAATTTAAATAAGATCTTGCTATTGGATTTAACTTGTCCAGGCGTATATATGGATCATATTAATATTTAATAAGCATCTAACCATCCTGAGTTCAAATTTTATTTGTATTTGATACAAATAAAATTTTAATTAACACCCAAATTAAATTTTTATTTAATTGAAAGTGTTCCCATTGACCCATCATATATTCATATTTAATCAAAAATTGTGATTCATAAGATTTTAATAAACCTGCGAGTTATGTTAGTCTTGCGTTGTAGTCTGTTAGGTTATAGGTTTATTATTGAATTTTGTCATTATCAACCACAAATCTGCATGTTTAATTATGTTAATTATTTTATACTGTCTACATCGTACATATATTTTATAATTTCAGTTTTAGTTATGTAGGTCGTTGGCTTCCCACATAGCATGCATATCAAAAAGACGTCCAGAAGATATCCCGAAGATATATTTAGGAGATAGGATATCTTCTCGGGATATCTTCGGGACGTCTTTTTGATATGCATGCTATGTGGGTTTTTAATCATTTTATATATATATGTATCGAAAAACAAGCAAATTATGTATTTTCTGTTAAGACATGGATATTTCATCATTTCGATATCGATTCAAAGCTATTTTGATTTGCCTGTCAAATATATAATAACATTGCCATTATATAGAATGCAATATGAATAAAAAATTATATTGTATTGGCAGACATGGATAATGTAAATATTTTATAATTTGAGCATTATAATAATTGCGTTACAATATTAATTTTTTTAGGCTTTCATTTCCATTAAATAGTTACTTTATAACTGTAAAAGTCACAACAAAATTCCTGTTTGTAATTTGCAAATTACAATATAATTTTTTATTCATATTGCATTCTATATAATGGCAATGTTATTATATATTTGACAGGCAAATCAAAATAGCTTTGAATCGATATCGAAATGATGAAATATCCATGTCTTAACAGAAAATACATAATTTGCCTGTTTTTCGATACATATATATTTAAAATGATTAAAAACCCACATAGCATGCATATCAAAAAGACGTCCCGAAGATATCCCGAGAAGATATCCTATCTCCTAAATATATCTTCGGGATATCTTCTGGATGTCTTTTTGATATGCATGCTATGTGGGAAGCCAATGACCTACATAACTAAAACTGAAATTATAAAATATATGTACGATGTAGACAGTATAAAATAATTAACATAATTAAACATGCAGATTTGTGGTTGATAATGACAAAATTCAATAATAAACCTATAACCTAACAGACTACAACGCAAGACTAACATAACTCGCAGGTTTATTAAAATCTTATGAATCACAATTTTTGATTAAATATGAATATATGATGGGTCAATGGGAACACTTTCAATTAAATAAAAATTTAATTTGGGTGTTAATTAAAATTTTATTTGTTTCAAATACAAATAAAATTTGAACTCAGGATGGTTAGATGCTTATTAAATATTAATATGATCCATATATGCGCCTGGACAAGTTAAATCCAATAGCAAGATCTTATTTAAATTTAATTTCGATCCAAATTTGGAACATATTTAAATTTAATTACTTTTATATTCAATATTTGGTTTTTCTTTGAGTTTAATTTCGTTCATATAAATGACTAATATAAACCATATTTAAAACATATTTAACTCTTTTCCGCGGGGAGAAAAACCATTTGTAGTTCACGGCTACAATAGACAAGGATCCCAGATAGCCAAGTCTGTCGAAAACAGATTTTGTAAAATCTTGCTACAAATGTTGTTGACAAGAAGGATACAAATTTAATACAGAATTTGATTTAACAAATAATGTCGACATAATGCTAGAAAATATGTAACAAAATCTGCTGACATAATTAGATAGCAAATTGCCAACAATAAAGTACGGGCAAATGTGGCCATGTAAGCAAATTGGCAGCAAAAACTGAGCAAAATTTGCGTTGAGCACTCTAACAATAAATTGGCGGCAAAAATCGAGCAAAATCTGTGTAGCGTTGCCTGACTACACTTTGGCGGCAATATACGGGCAAATATACTCATATAACCAAACAGCAAATTGGCGGTAAAAACCGGGAAGATTTGCGTCGAGCACTCTGACGATAAATTGGCGACAAAAACCGAGCAAGATCTGCGCAGCGCTATCTGATGACACATTAGCGACAAAATACGCGCAAGGTCTGCGCAGCGCTGTCTAATGATAAATTGGTGCAAAAATCGAGCAAGGTCTGCACAGTGCTGCGTAACGACAAATTGGTGGCAAAAATCGAGCAAGCTTTGTGTAGTGTTGTCTGATGACAAATTGGCGGCAAAAACCGAGCAAGACCTATCACAATTTAACGATATATTGATATTAATTATATATTTTTTTATTCTTATATGTATATATATATATATATATATATATATATATATATATATACATATTGCTAGAACGATAAAAAGACTACTGAATATAAAGTATTTTTGAATACTTTTATGCTCATTATACACTGTTCCTCCTTAAACGCATTAAATTAAATGAACATTGAACAGATTAAATAATGAGCACGCGCGGTCATATAGATTAGCTATAACATGGCTATTACACGGCGGCTTAAAATCCGGTTTAATAACTATAATATATATACTCTATATTCTCCAATCCAAAAATTTTTTCTTTTGATTATAATAATTATTTAAATATGAGCCTATTTTGATATTTTAAACATTTAAATAAATCTCTTTTAATATACAGGATGTTTCCTAAGTAAGTGAATAAACTTGAAGAGGATATTTTTTGGCTTATTTTAAGAAGAAAAGGTCCTATGTGTTCTAAACTGCTTCGTTTTAAAAATACAGAGTGTTAAAGTTGTGCAAAATAAAATGAAAATTTCGAAATTCTGGAAACCGTTTAAAAATATTTTATTCGCCTTGCTCGTAAATACGCCTTGCTTGACGAGCATTTCCGTTAGCAAGACCCCCAGATAGCACAAGACGTCCTCAGGATCGTCCTGAATATGTCCAGGATGTCCTCAGGATCGTCCTCAACATGTCCAGCACTGGTTTCTGACATTTACCCGACATTAACAAAAAATTATATTCGTATATCCAATTCAAAATGTTATTACTCTTTTTAAACTGAATTTGTTTCTTAAGATGATTTTTGAAAAATTATATATTTGCGCTGGTTATGATATATGTAGACTATATATATAACGCTTACATTAAATTAAGAAGTAGCCTACCACGTAAGGCAGTTGGCTCACGATCCAGAGGTCCCGAGTTCGAATCCCACCAAGGTAAGTGTGTTTTTCAAATACGAGAAAATATTTATAATCATAAACTGCATCTTAAGAAACAAATTTAGTTAAAAACCCGGGTGGAAATGTGTCTGGGCGATCCAAGTTTCTATTTTGGGCCCCGTGGGGAATGTCGTGGCACGCCCGTATCGGAAATCTAGCCAGGCGCTGCCTAGTATTTCATCTAGGCGCTAGACAGAATTGTGCGGGGGTGCCAAGATGGGAAATCCAGCCGGGGGCTAGCTAGCGCCCGGCCAGTGAGGCAGGATTATAACCCATGTGCGAATGTCGGACTTCTGCCAGAGTTGTCCGCATGGCCCAGAAGTGTCACAATATTGGCTGCCAAGACTTGATGTGTGTGGGTGGTACTGCCCCAGTACGGATAAACCGCTAGATCAGTATTGTGCCAGTCTCGGTGACCAGTACCCCCATGCAACCATATTCTGTTCCAAGGCGAGTCTTGTCTCAGTACTGACCGTGTATAAGGCCAGAAATGATATTGATCTACGGCCGAGAGTCGGCTCAGTACTGGGAATGTATTGGGTCGACTTAGAAAATTTTCGCTCGAGCGGCGCCGGAGGTAACAACCGCGCGAAAGCAACACGCCGCGAGGGGACTTAGAAAACTTTTTGCTCAAGCGGCGCCGGAGGTAACGACCGCGGCACGAAAGCAACACGTCGCGAGGGGACTTAGAAAACTTTTTGCTCAAGCGGCGCCGGAGATAACGACCGCGGCGCGGAAGCAACACGCCGCGAGAGGACTTTTCGTTAGAGCCCATGCCGGAGGTAACGACCGCGTTCGTGCCTCTCGGTTACAAGTACCCCGAATTATGGTGTCATTCGTCTCGCTTTGCGTCAACGTGGCGTATCGTCGACCCCCGAGACTGGCTGCCGGATATCTCGTACGGTAATCGAATTCGCGTCGTCGTCGCTCTCAGCGGTCAAGTCCCGATGGTCTCGATGGTTTCGCCTCCGGCGCCCGTAAGCGACCGTGCGTAAGACCGTGCGTCGCCGATCGCTCGGCCGGCTGGTTGGGTACTATAAGAGGTGCGGTGCGCTCGGCGAGTCGAGCGACACGAGCGATACGTACGGACGTGCAAACGCGTTTCGCTTGGTCCGTACGAATGTGTAAAACGTTTGTGGAATACGCACACGAAAGGGGCACGTACGACGAAGTCGATGCGGGGAGCATCGTTTCCCGTTCGCTCGCGCTCGTAGTAGCTTGATCGCTACCGTCGTGTAACTTAAGCCCCTTGCACAATAGGCGATAGCGATAGCGATAGCGACAGCGACAAAGGTGCCGACAAAGCTATACCTTTGTTGGCAACTTTGTCGCTGTCGCTATCGCTATCGCTATCGCCTATTGTGCAAGGGGCTTTATACGAACACAGCATTGCCACGAGTCGGTGTCGAAAGACCGAATTGGACTTGGAGAAATTCTCGCTCGAGCGGCGCCGGAGGTAACAACCGCGCGAAAGCAACACGCCGCGAGGGGATTTAGAAAGTTTTTTGCTCGAGCGGCGCCGGAGGTAACAACCGCGCGAAAGCAATACGCCGCGAGGGGATTTAGAAAGCTTTTTGCTTGAGCGGCGCCGGAGGTAACAACCGCGCGAAAGCAACACGCCGCGAGGGGATTTAGAAAGCTTTTTGCTCGAGCGGCGCCGGAGGTAACGACCGCGGCACGAAAGCAACACGCCGCGAGTATGATATGGCAATCAGTGTTGTCTTGGGGCAACATTGCTCCGCGAGCCAGGGCCTAGATAGTTTTCCAATATTGGAGCTGACCATTATTGCCGTTACCACCCAGTACAACCCCATGGAAGGCTAGCCTTCCATCATAGCGCCCACATTAACTCGTGGAAAACTAGCCGGAGCCCATACAGCGCCAGGTTGTAATTTCCACCCGGGAAATAGTAATAAAATTTCGAAATAAATATTATATAATTTTTTTTGACAGTGTTGCGCATTCCTTGCACGGTTTTTTAGGACAATTTGTCGTCGGACAGCGCTACGCAAAGCTTGCTCGGTTTTTGCCAATTATTTGTCGTCAGACAGCACTACGCAAAGCTTGCTCGGTGTTTGTCGATAATTTGTTGGCAGACAACGCTAGACAAAGCTTGCTCGGTATTTGCCGACAGTTTGTTGGCAAACAACGCTACACAAAACTTGCTCGGTTTTTGCTGCCAATTTGCTGTCTGGTTATGTACACAGACTTTGCTAGCAAAACACGAGCTTAAAGATGACACAGATGGCACCGGATTTGACACCAATCTTTGAACGAATTTGATGCCATCTTGGCGACAATTTGCTATCAAATTGCTTACTGGGTAACCTTGCATCTTCCACTGGTCTAAGTAATATCTTTTTTTTTAGGCTTCAAATCTTACTTCTAATTGCACGATATTATTCCTGACAGTTTTTTGTAGAGGGCTGCATCACTATTTTCTATAGAAAAACTGCAGAATTTTTGTATAAAGCAAATATTGTCGTCAGGTAAAGACAATATTTATAAAAATAAAATTTTTTTTTAGTTTATCAGAAAAAATCATGTACAGCCCTCTACATTTTTGTGCGTACTTTAATCGTGTAAAAGGATTTTCCATTCTGTTCAGCCAATTCAAAGATATTGCTTAGACCGATTATGCCTTGTCGCTGTCACTCCAGGATCCCCTTAAGGACGTTCTCCGGCTCCAGTCGTGCTCAACTTGTATTCGTGCTTAAACAGATGTTTATATACAAAATATTACAAAACATCTAAAAAATAAGAAGTTAACTTCACGCGTGAGAACTCATGCGGCGTTGCCAAGTAACTGACTCTCCTCTTCTGTCACTCTGAACCGAGCAAAAAATTCATCAAATCGCGTACTTTACACAAGTATTTCTCGAAAACGAGTACCGCAAGGGTATTGACACTTAATTGCATATTATTTCTATTTTTATGGAGCATCATATACTAATTTTTCAAAAACATTTAGAGAAAACTTTTTTCACAATTCATTATAATGTCTCTTTTACAATAGCTCGGAATAGGAATTATATGTTAAAAGTTGAAACTTTTTGAAACTCAGTATCTCGATTTTTAATACCGCAAGAGGTATTGAAATTTATACCATCGCATAAAGCACACCTAAATTAACGTACGTATATTCACAGTTTCAAAAAAATCTAGAGAAAATCGATTTTCCGGAGAACGTCCTTAGGTTAACAAGTTAACACTCTGTTAACACCAAATTAACATCCAACGATGAGGATCAATCTCCAACCTACACTAAACATTGAGGCTTAATCACCCACAAGCCACAAGCTCCCAGCCAGCGACTTATTTTTTTTTTATGGGGGGAAAATCCGCACGGATACCCCCTCCCCCGGGGTGGGGAGGGCGGTTAGTGGGACTCCAACTCACTAAAAACCCCCCGGCTGTCCCTCTCGGCACGTTTTACCTAACGATGGGGGTGCAGCGGGAAACGCACTGATTCGTCCGCCACCCAGCCAGCGACCTCTACAGTAATGAAACTTACGATACATGAAAAAAATCTGCCTAATTTGCTCCTTCATAATATGCATTTTTCATAATTTGCTCCATTTTACTTTTTTTATAAATAAATGATAAAGTTAATAACAATTAATGTGTAAACGTTAATATAAGCGAAAATCATTAGAATTTGTAGATTCGCAAGGTACAGAAAAATTGCTCCCTTTTCGTTTGAATTTGCTCCACCTTTACAAACTAATTATCTACAGTATTTATTAATAGTCCAGTCAAATTAGCAAAAATAAAAAAAATAACCGGTAAAAAGCTATAAATTGGTGGAGACCTTTATCTCGGCATACTATTGAACATACTAAAAGTCCGGACCTCTATATGCAGGGCTCGATCCGCCATCTTGAAAAAAGGTGCTTCAATTCAGTTTTTCCTTCATATCTCGGTAATCGTTGATCCTATCGTAATAAAGGTTATTATAAAAAATGAAGCTTATTAAATTCTCTATAAAAAAGGTTCAATACATTTTTTTCATACCTTTAATAGTTTTTCTGTTATACACTGTTGAATATATGGATATTTGTATTTTGTCTCACGCTGTCATAAAAATCAGATTCTCGGTGTAGAATTTGTAAGAAAAAATATAAATAGACAAAAAATATCAAATGTGTGCGTGATATTTCTCGTACATATGAAAATTTGGCAACTCTTACCATTTAAAATTGTTGTACACGACTAGTACTCGGGGTAGCGTCGTCTACAAGATTCTTCTGAGCCGTTTCCTGAGGTTGTAAATCTGCAGGGCTATGATCATCATCTCGATCTTCAACATCGATTACGAAGAAATCGTTCTCGTCAAGCTTCCAATGCTTGACAGCTGAAGCTTCCAATAATTGTACCTCATTATATGATGCGCTGAGGCCCAAGCTACCCAGATAGCAATGCCTGATGATCAGATTTCATCACGTCATGATCTTCTGATATTGATCGAAATGTGATGTATGTCTTGTGATCATATTGTGATGATACACATCATGAGTACAAGTTAACATGTATATGAGGAAATATATGAGCTCAGATATTGACGTTACCCAGATAGCAAAATGTTAGCAGAATGCGCGCAGATTGGCAGCAAATTTGATCAAAATCCCACACCAAAACCATAGCCATCTGTGTCCGCATTAAGCTCGTGTTCTGTCGACAGAGCCTGTTGACAGGCAATGTCAGCAGATTGCCAACAGAAACCGCGCAGAGCCTGCATACATAACCTGGCAGCAGATTGGCAGCAAAAACCGAGCAGAGCCTGCGCGCTCGACCTGAGAACAGATTGGCAGCAAAAACCGAGCAGACTTTGTCCATACCCATACAGCACAAAATATTTTGTAAATATTTTTTAGGAAGATTAAAATAATTCACAAAAATATTTTTTAAATCTTTCTGTGTCCGCCAGATTATGTCAGAAAAATATTTTCGAAAATATTTTTAAAAGATTGCAAATAAATATATACAATAATATTTGTAAAATCTTTCTATCAGAAATATTGCTTCGAAAAATAAAATATGTTTAACCCAATCAGCAATAATTGTTTCACGTTTGAAAGATTTTTTTAATATTTGAAAAATATACATTACACACAATATACTTTACATCTTACTTTGGAAAATATTATTTTGCATATCTATATCATTGCAGCAATTTTGGTTGAGCCTTGCGTTGTATTGCTGACAAAGATATGTCTCGCGGATGTCATGATTTTGCTTCGCAGAAAGCCTGCTTATATTAGCCCTCAACTGAAATTTACTTACGAGTTAGTCTTACCATTATGCGCCGCTTAGTGGCGTCGTTGCAAACTATCACGGAAAGATGCGCTACCATGCATCTTTCTTAATTAAGAATCTGTTCGGTTTTTGCTGCCACTCTGTTTTCAAGTCATGCGCGCAGGCTCTGCTCGATCTTTGTTGTCAATCTGCTGCCAAGTGCAGGCTCTGCGCGGTTTCTGCTGCTAATCTGCTCACATTGCCTGTCAGCAGGCTCTGTCGCATTTCTGGCTACAGTTTGACAACATCGTCTGATAGAGCAGTTTCCGCGTGCAATTTGTTGCCTTTCTGATACCAAAAATTTAATGCAGACTCTGCTTGGAATCTGCTGCTCAGGTTTGGCTATCTGGGTACTTAGCCAACTCATGATAATCACATGCTGACCCTGGTGCAAATAATTTTACAACAATTACCGCGAGCGCTAGTACCACACGCTGCCGCGACGCGGCTATACCACGCGTCACTTTCTCGTAATCAAAAACCATCACGCGCTAGTATAAGAGGCGAGCTTGTGAGAAGCCTAATTATATACAATGTTTTTTGCTGCAGATCAGCTTAAGTGATACCTCTGGTATCACATAGTGCAGAGGTCTGCGAAGCAATTTTTGATAAATTGTTGGATACGTCTTACTTATTTATTTACATGTTTTTAAATAATTTTATTAAGTATGAAATATTTAAAATTGTTGTCATTTCTTGAGCTTTATATGCACACAATATGCAGTATTTCATTGAACATTTATGTGTTCATTATGTTACTATTTTGTAAACTTTTATAAATTTCATAACATGTCTGCATTCTGAGCAACATATGAGCCCGCATCTGTGTCTATTCTTGCCATCATGTTTTTAATAAACGTAAGTACAATATGTACTCAGAACGAACACATTTTGCTATCTGGGTAGATAGTAACGTCACTAGATTTTTAGAGCCAAATTTCCGGTATAAAAAAGCAGCAACGCTGATTAAAAGTGGTGACAAGAAAGATCTTGGCCTGGTCGCCAACATAATAGCGTGCGCTATTGAAATGCATTTTTGTTCGAGCTGCTGCAATGGGCATTTTCTTCCCTTAGCTATAACGTTTTCCAGAAAAATATTGAGGGATTTCGGTATGTAATCTTTTACATCTGTCAAAAAATTATCGCTTGAAGGATATGCAGACGTGTCGTTGATTTGTGAGCGAATATCTTCCCGAATTATGGCTGTAGCTGCAGTGACGCTATTATGTTGGCGACCAGGCCAAGATCTTTCTTGTCACCACTTTTAATCAGCGTTGCTGCTTTTTTATACCGGAAATTTGTCTCTAAAAATCTAGTGACGTTACTATCTAGCTTGGGCCTCAGCGTATCATATAATGAGGTACAATTATTGGAAGCTTCAGCTGTCAAGCATTGGAAGTTTGACGAGAACGATTTCTTCGTAATCGATGTTGAAGATCGAGATGATGATCATAGCCCTGCAGATTTACAACCTCAGGAAACGGCTCAGAAGAATCTTGTAGACGACGCTACCCCGAGTACTAGTCGTGTACAACAATTTTAAATGGTAAGAGTTGCCAAATTTTCATATGTACGAGAAATATTACGCACACATTTGATATTTTTTGTCTATTTATATTTTTTCTTACAAATTCTACACCGAGAGTCTGATTTTTATGACAGCGTGAGACAAAATACAAATATCCATATATTCAACAGTGTATTACAGAAAAACTATTAAAGGTATGAAAAAATGTATTGAACCTTTTTTATAGAGAATTTAATAAGCTTCATTTTTTATAATAACCTTCATTACGATAGAATCAACGATTACCGAGATATAAAGGAAAAACTGAATTGAAGCACCTTTTTTTCAAGATGGCGAATCGAGCCCTGCAGATAGAGGTCCGGACTTTTAGTATGTTCAATAGTATGCCGAGATAAAGGTCTCCACCAATTTATAGCTTTTTACCGGTTATTTTTTTTTATTTTTGCTAATTTGACTGGACTATTAATAAATACTGTAGATAATTAGTTTGTGTATTATTCGCGGGACGGGGAAGGGAAGGACAGTGATTATACTCGCGAATAACTGGAAACGTGCTCTTTATTAATATGCTTCCGAGCCGGAACTCTCGACTCGAGCACACGTGGCGAAAGACTAGCGTCCTCGCGCTGGCGCTGTCGTCCTCCGCGGTACATCCTCCTGGCCCCGACAGGTGTCGCTCTCTACACGCCCGACGGCGACAGACAGATTGGCGCGTTCCGCTCGGCTAACTCGAACGACACCATTATACCACATCTCCCCTTCCTGAGTATTGTACCGCTCTACTTCGCAGGTGATTTTGGGCCACCCAGTATTTCGTAGCCCAACCGGCTAACCTTCTTACGGTCGCGTACGGGGTACGCCTTCTTCTCAGGTAATTGGGGAACTGAGTCGATAGCTTCCTCCTCTGGAGCAGGTAATGTGAGTAACTCCTGTCTTACGACTGGTGAAGGCGGCTTCTCCGGCGCTCTGGGTTTTGCGGGAGATTGTGGTGGGGTAAGCCACTCCTTATCAGGCGTATCCTCCGGCGTATCAAAATATCCCAGTGGTGCATCCAGGCGATGTAAGTGGCTTCTGTTTCGACGATATGTCCCCGTATCTGATCGTATGATATAGGATCTTGGCTGGCCCGCATGTTCCTGTATAACGCCCCAGCGGCGTAAATCGCGAATCCAGACACGATCACCAACTTCTAGATCATCGCGCTCGCTCTTGTGGTGACGACGATCAAAATTCTTCTTCTGGCGACAAATCCTCTCCCTCTCTTTAGACAGCAGTATGTCGCGGTCAATTGTTTTTGGCATCAGCAGGGATGGTGTAACAGGGAGAAAAGACTTAATCCGTCGCCCCATGGCTAATTCGCTGGGAGAAAAACCGCACTTTAAGGGAGTTGTACGGTATTCTAATAACCAAACGTTAAAATCTTTGGACTTTTCCAAGCCGCTTTTTACGGTTTTCACCATTGCTTCTATGAATCCGTTGCTCTGAGGGAAATGAGGGGACGATGTTTCGTGCTTAAATCCATATGTTTTCTTGAAGGCCTGGAACTCCATCGTGCGTAGTGGGTCGAATTGTGTTCCGTTGTCGGATCGGATCATATCCGGGATTCCGTGGCGCGCAAAAATCTCCTTCAGACGAACAATGATGGTCGCTGATCGTAAATTTGGTAGTTGGTACACTTCCGGGTACCGGGAATAGAAGTCTGCAACTAATAGATACCAACTGGCACCGTGTTTGAATAAATCCATGGCAATGATTTGCCACGGTCGATTCGGAAAGTTAGATGGCTTCAACGGCTCAGATCGCGCGGGCCTATTCTGTACGCACACCGCGCAGCTGTCCACTAATTGTTGAAGTTCCGCTGATAATTTCGGCCACCAAACGCTATACCTAGCGCGAGCCCGGCATTTTTCGATGCCCTGATGAGCATTATGGATGGCTTCCAAGGCTTCCCGACGAAGTCCTGTAGGAATGTAGAACCGATCGCCAAACATGATAAATCCCCGTGCCAAGGTGAGATTGGCTCGAAAGTCGTAGAAGGGTTTCACGGAAGCGCTGATCTGGTCTTTGCACGGCCATCCATCTTGAATGTACTTTACTAGTTCACGACACACGGGATCCTCCGCTTGCAAATCCAAAAGTCTTGAAAGTATTGTGTCGGATACTGGAGATTGCTCGAACACGAACTGAACGTGAGCAGAAATTCCCTCCTGTAGATCGAGGCTGCCCGACATCTTCATTGGAGAGCGGGATAGGTAATCCGCTGCAAGAATATCTTTACCGGCCGTAAAGAAACACTCAAAATCATAGTGCATTAACCGCATACGCATTCTCTGAAGACGAGGCGACAACTCGTCAAGATTTTTCGTCATCAGTAATGGCACCAATGGCCGGTGATCCGTCTCCAAGTAGAAGAATTTTCCGTAAATGAAGTCATGGAACCTCTCACTTCCCCAAGTGAGAGCTAAGGTCTCTTTTTCAATCTGAGCGTACCGCCGCTCGGTGTCGGTCAGAGTTCTTGACGCGTAGGCAACAGGACGTAGTTCTCCTGTCTCATCTTCCTGACGAAGTACGGCTCCAAGTCCGAAGGATGAAGCATCCGCTGATACGACCGTCCGTCGATTTGGATCGAAAATTGCCAGACAGGGAGAACTGGTCAACACCTTCAAAACTGATCTGAACGCCTTCTCACAATCTGCTGACCATACGAATTCTTCATTACTTCTCAACAGATTATAAATTGGAGTAAGGGTCTCGGACAATCGCGGTACAAATTTTCCCAGGTAATTCACCATCCCTAGGAAAGATCTAACACCTGTAACATCGTTCGGTGCTGTCAGTTCGGCGATGGCTTGTACTTTTGAAGGATCTGGGCTGATACCATCAGCCGAAATGCGATGTCCCAAAAACGTCGTCTCCTGTACGCAAAATTGACACTTGTTAGCGTTCAAGGTAATGTTGTTTTCTTCCAAACGATGCAATACAGCGCGAAGCCTGGCGTCATGCTCTTGTATGGTTTTTCCCCACACTATTATATCATCTATAAGGTTAGCGACTTCCTCTAGATCCTCCAGAATCTGTGTAACTCGTTTTTGAAAACATTCTGGAGCGGACGAAATTCCGAAGGGAAGTCTGCAACAACAAAATCTTCCGAATGGTGTAATAAACGTAGTTAGTTTCCTGGAATCCTTACTTAATGGCACCTGCCAAAACCCCGACACACAGTCGAGTTTCGTTATGTACTTGACCCCTTTCAGTTGGCCTAATGTATGTTCCACGACAGGCATCGGATGATGTTCGCGTTCCACCGCCTGATTCAGTTTAGTAAAGTCTATGCAAACACGAATGTCATCTGTATTTTGTTTTTTTACCAAAACAATACCGCTGCACCAGTCTGTTGGCTCATCCACTTTCTCGATAACCCCCATCTGCAACATTTCTTCAAGTTTTGCTTTTAACTTCGCCATTAATGCTAATGGCACCCGACGCGGTTGAGATAAACAGAAAGGTTTTGCGTCTCTACGAAGTTTAATACTGTACGACGTTTTCAAAAGACCCAAGCGATTAAACAAACCGGGGACTCTGTAAAGGGTCTCACCACGCTCTGAACAGAAACTTGTGAGCACCGCATCACTAGGTTTAGTCCGACACATTCACCTCGTCCTAGCAAATTTTGTCGTAGTCCTTTTACGACGAACACGTTGGCATTCAACGCCCGACCTTCATAACTAAGCTTGGTAGTGAACATGCCGATACACTTCAACGAATCGCGAGAGGCACTTTCTAGGTTACGATCCGCGGGGTATAATTTACCGAAGGTTTGTTTATTTTCCCTGTACGTACTGTCCGTAATTAGAGTCACATCGGCACCGGGGTCCAGTTGAAAACAAATCGTAACGTCATCTACCGTCACTTTAGCCCGCCACGGCTCGTCCGACGGAGCCTGTGATTGGCTCACCGTCGCCACGAAGAACGGGTCTGCACAAGAGTCATCTTCCACCTGACGTACGGCAGTCTTGGGTTTAATCTTCTCAGACCTGCTATCTGCTGTTCCGGATTTGCACACTTTCGCCCAATGGCCCTCTTTAGCACATTTATTGCACTTTGAACTACGCGCGGGGCATTCTTCTTTTGTATGCTTCTTCTCACTTCCGCAGCCGTAGCACTTCCATGGCGTAGAATAATTCCTTCCTTTACGAGCTTTGATTTTGTTTTGCACACGGTTTACCGCCGTTCCGGTTCCCGCCACATCCGAACGTAACAATTGGTTCTGTCTTTGTACTGTCTCATAGCTTCTAGCTACTTCCACGGCTCTTTTGTAATCCAGACCATCGAGAAGCTGCAATCTCTCAGAGAGGCGTCGGTCGGCCACGCCCACAACGATCCGGTCGCGAATTAATTGTTCACGGAAATTCTCGTACTCGCACGAATCTGCTAACTTGCACAAATCTGTAATAAAGTCTTCCATGCTCTCCCCTGGGGATTGCACGCGCATATTGAACCTCGCACGTTCATAGATAATATTCTTCCTTCCGTTAAAGAATCCGTCGAACTTCTCTCTTACTTTAACAATGTCTTTCGCGTCGGTTTCACTTAAAGTAAATGAAGTAAAGATGGTTTCCGCTCTCGGTCCCATCGCGTACAATAACGAATTTACTTGTTGCTCGGAACTTGTCACACCCGCCACTATGCAGTAGCGGTTAAATCGGGATTTGTATGTATCCCAGTTTTGAGGCTTGTTAAAGTCAAACGATTCTGGGAGAGCCACTCCCGGTTGCACAATCACCGCCGTCGTGTCGGACATTTTGTCTTCCTCACGCCCGAACGATGTTTCTAACTTGGACAACTAACGTCACGATTCTTCGTTGCTCTCTCTCTTGATGTGTAATCACACACTTTGGCGTAAGTCCGGCGCTGCCACCATGTATTATTCGCGGGACGGGGAAGGGAAGGACAGTGATTATACTCGCGAATAACTGGAAACGTGCTCTTTATTAATATGCTTCCGAGCCGGAACTCTCGACTCGAGCACACGTGGCGAAAGACTAGCGTCCTCGCGCTGGCGCTGTCGTCCTCCGCGGTACATCCTCCTGGCCCCGACAGGTGTCGCTCTCTACACGCCCGACGGCGACAGACAGATTGGCGCGTTCCGCTCGGCTAACTCGAACGACACCATTATACCGCAGTTTGTAAAGGTGGAGCAAATTCAAACGAAAGGGGAGCAATTTTTCTGTACCTTGCGAATCTACAAATTCTAATGATTTTCGCTTATATTAACGTTTACACATTAATTGTTATTAACTTTATCATTTATTTATAAAAAAAAGTAAAACGGAGCAAATTACGAAAAATGCATATTATGAAGAAGCATATTAAGCAGATTTTTTTCATGTATCGTAAGTTTCATTACTGTAGAGGTCGCTGGCTGGGAGCTTGTGGGTCTTTTCATATTAACAAATGATCTATATGTAATACTAGCTTGAAACATTTATATATATTTAAATATATTTTAATCGCTTGTACAATTATATATAATCATATATAATCATATATGATATCATACATAAGTACGGAAATTTTGCTTTTTATATATAACGCTACATGAAATTATATATAGACCGGAGGACAAATGTAATAAGACACGCAAATAGTCTCTCTCTCTCTCTCTCCCCTCTCTCCCCCTCTCTCTCCCTCTCCCTCCATCTCTCTCTCCCCCCCCCCTCTCTCTCTCTCTCTCTCTCTCTCTCTCTCTCTCTCTCTCTCTCTCTCTCTCTCTCTCTCTCTCTCTCTCTCTCTCTCCCTCCCTCCCTCCCTCCCTCCCTCCCCCCCTCCCTCCCTCTCTCTCTCTCCGTCCCTCTCTCTCTCTCTCTGTCTCCCTCTCTCTCTCTCTCTCTCTCTCTCTCTCTCTCTCTCTCTCTCTCTCTCCCTCTCTCTCTCCCTCTACCCCTACTTCATGTATAATTCTTTGAAATTCAATCAATTATTTCCCAAAAAATTGGAAAAATTATAAAAACCAGTTTCCAAAAAGATTAGTAACAAAAACTATACACATCATGGCGCTCCCCGGAAAATTCTACCCCTACTTCATATACAATTCTTTAAGATTCCGTCAATTAATTCCCGAAAAATTGAAAAAATTTTGGTACCGACTTCCAAAAAGATCGGTAACGAAAAATTATACACTTTATAACACTCCCCGGAAAATTCTACCCCTGTTTAATCTATAATTATTTGAGATTCGGTCAATTATTTCCCGAAAAATTAGAAAAATTAGAAAAACCGGTTTCCAGAAAATCGATAACAAAAAACTATACACATTGTGGCACTCCCCGGAAAATTCTACCCCTATTTCATATACTTTTGGTAGAAATTTGATCTATAATTCTTTGAGATTTGGCCAATTATTTCCCGAAAAATTAAAAAAATTAAAAAAACCGGTTTCCAGGAAATCGGTAACAAAAAACTATACACATAGTGGCACTCCCCGGAAAATTCTACCCCTATTTCATATACTTTTGGTAAAAATTCGGTTCAGGGGTTTGAGCTGGGCGTTGATGAGTGAGTGAGTGAGTGAGTGAGTCAGTGAGTCAGTGAGTCAGTCAGGACATCTTCCTTTATATATATAGATTAATTACATTAAAAGATTGTAAACAAACGTGATATATGACAATTATTTCAAAACTACTGAGGATTTTTGCTCATAGGATGCGTGGCTAATAATCACTCGCTAGTACCAGAAAGGTGAGAAGTGATTGGCCACCACATCGACTTTCGCCATGCGTAATATACGTCGACGCGCTTTTTGATGACCAAAATAAAATTGTTAATTACAAAAAACTAATTGGTCACAAACGTTAAGAACTGACTCACTATCAATCACGAACGATTTACAAACGAAATACACTTACAAACGGAATACACTTAGAAAAATTAAAACTAATCGAATTTAGTAATTTCTGTCGGCTAACTTCATACAGGCAATGCGTGGCCAATAATCGCCCGCTAGTTATAGAAAGGTGAGAAGTGATTGGCCACCGTATCGACTTCCGCCATGCGAAACGCGTCGACGCGCTCTTTGTGCGCAGGAGCCTTGAGTACATTTCGCGCATGCGCAGCACAGTTATCTGCGCAGTACATACATTAACCATATTAACTGAACTTATTTTGCAAATAACTCAGAAGTTTATTAATTCACAAACATTACACTGGTATATTCGTAAATCACAAACGATTTCCTATTAATTACAGTTATCAGTAATCAAAAATCTGTTTGTTATTAAAAAAGTGTCGGCTGACATCATGGCCAAAATAAAATTGTTAATTACAAACAAACTAATTGGTCACAAACGTTAAAAACTGACTCACAATTAATTACAAACGATTTACAAACGAAATGCACTTAGAAAAATTAAAAATTATCAAATTTAGTAATTTCTGTCGGCTAGCTTCATAGTCATTCGACTTGTGTCGTTAACTGGAAAGCACCTACTGAGGTATAGGTCCAAACTTCGAGCAGCAAAAATTTACGCCGGAAGTGAGCCAAACTAGGAAAGTTCAGCGGCACACGTAGCATGTTTTCCTGCTGGATTGCTTGCGATCTAGTAAATTACTAGAAATCCAGAGTGCTGAGTGGTGCAATTATAGTAATTTACTAAATTGCAAGCAATCCAGCAGGAAAACATGCACCGTGTGCCACTGGCTTTAAAAGCCTTGTGTCCACGATGCTAGAACTGCGTCCGAGTTTCGGTTTAAGCCAATAAAACTGCTGCTTTTCTGTAAGAGCTGCAAATTGATTGGCTTAAACCGAAACTCGGACGCAGTTCTAGCATCGTGGACACAAGGCTTAAGCCAATCAACTTGCAGCTCTTACAGAAAAGCAGCAGTTTCATTGGATTAAGCCTTGTGTCCACGATGCTAGAACTGCGTCCGAGTTTCAGTTTAAAGCCTTGTGTACACGATACTAGAAATCGGTCCGAGTTTCGGTTTAAGCCAATCAACTTGCAGCTCTTACAGAAAAGCAGCAGTTTCATTGGCTTAAACCGAACCTCGGACCGATTTCTAGTATCGTGTACACAAGGCTTAAGCCAATCAACTTGCAGCTCTTACAGAAAAGCAGCAGTTTCATTGGCTTAAACCGAAACTCGGACGCAGTTCTAGCATCGTGGACACAAGGGTTTAAACCGAAACTCGGACGCAGTTCTAGCATCGTGGACACAAGACTTCCAGGTAATTACTAAACCACAATTAAGGTGGAAGCACATAAAATTGCAAGAGCCATGGGCAGAATGCAGAAGCCATATGCGCATGCGCTATGGTATTTGTAGAGCTCTACAGATACCATAGCGCATGCGCATATACTCGGAATAAAGAAAACTAACTTCAAGTTTAGTGAACTTTGCTCTAATTGGTCAAATTTCAATCCAATCTCAATCCCAATCCGTAGTCTGATACGGGCTTTAGAGGGACTCTAGTTTAAGCCGTTGCACTGCGCCATCTGTCTGAACTCAATACTCGCATGGAGCAATGTTAATAAGGCAGTACTACTGTGTTATCCGAATCGTGGATGTCAATTATAATATATGTTTTATATAAAATATAAAGAATATGAATTTATAATTTATAATACTAATATTAAATAATAATAATAATATTATTCTTTTTATAATTTGTATGATTTTAATAATTATAATCAAATTCTTTTTTTTATTAAATTAATATATAAAATACGATGTTTTTTATTTAATTATCTTGACACACGAATGCCACGATGTACTCTTCAGAGACACTCCATGATATTTTAAATACGTGCAAAACTTGCTGATTAGCGATTAATACACGCGGAAACGTATAAAACTACGCGAAAGGTGTATAAAATGAGACGGCTGCAAAATTCCATATATGGACTTTGACAGATAGCATTTTTCTATTTAGACATTTTTATTTAGAATAACACAATATTTGAAAATATTGTACATTAAAGAAAAAAATTTGTTAACTTGACTAAACCTTTCAACTAAATTACTATTTTGTTAATTGATGAACATGTATTAGTATTTAAGTCAAATATATGTTTTGTTAAATTTAATATGTTATACTTAATTTAAGTATTTCTATATGTTTAATTAACAATATAACATTTAGTTGAAAGATTTAGTTAAGTTAACAAATTTTTTTTTTTTCAAAAAATAAGAAAAAATTTTTTTTAATTAAAGAAACTGAGAGGATATATAATATATATATTTAAAATATTTCATATAATTATCTATATATAGGAACTGAATATCGCGAGAGTCGAGAATTAAATTGAAAACACATTTATTATATATATCACGGCGGGCGCAATGGTTATAATTAGCGATTAAAATGTAAAATATTTCTATATTTTTGTTCATTATTTTTACTACTTAAAGCCTTCGCCGCTCGGTTATTGCATCTTGTGCGAAAATACAATTTAAATGGTGTGATTTTAATGATTATAATCAAATTCTTGCGCGTTCTAAATTTGTTCAATCACTGATCTAATAATCACGTAATATAAGTTTGGTAGCAATATGAGGTACAATCATCATATAATATATTCATATATATGATACATATGAATATGATAAACGTATATGATAGGTGTACGTACATTGAGCATCATAAAAAAAAGTTTAATAATTGCATGCGATTACATTTTTTAAGGGGGTAGCCTGGTGTAGAACGCCAAAAACAAGCTCTTTTTCTGGATTTTTTTTAAAAAAGAAACTACTTAATATATATTTTTGCAATTAACACCATTTATTGTGTACATATTGAAATGTTCAAATTAATTTTTTTGAATAAATATATGTAATTACACAGGAGTTATGCGATCAAATACGAAGGTGGCTTCGAAAATTCTTTCTGAATGGCGTACACTCTAGCATCCCGTAGAACGATCTAAAACAAAAAAAAATTTTTGTAAAGTTTATGAGTGTAGTTTCTAGTTATACCTAAAACATGATTTCTTTTATTATAAAAAATTTTAAAAATGGTGGTTTGAAAAAAAATTTAGTTTTTTGCATGAATTTCGCACTTTTTTTTGTTTATTACTTTTTTTAAACAAAATTTTTAGTACATATTATAGGTATAAGTTCAAGGCAATTTAATTACCTTTAATTTAAAAAAAAATGGTCTGGATCCATCAAGAATATTTTGAGTTATCGTGTACGCCAATTTCAAAAACATGGTTTTGAGAAAAACGCGTTTAAAGTTTTCGAACAAGAAAGAAGGTTGATAAAAGCTTATTATTGTTGATTTACCTATACTTTTTTTGGTCAATCTGCTATCCCTGCTCCATATAATATCCCCTCAACTTCTTCATACAGCTCGTTTTGCTCCAACAGCCGTTGTTTATGTATATTTTTTAGTTCGCGAGCAATGCTTTTACTTCGACGATTCTGCGAGGTCGTACGGCTATTATTAATTTTGTCGGCATAATCTCTGCATGCTGTCCCAATAACTATTTCCAAGTCTGACATTATGTTTAGCACTGACAGATAGCCTTCGTTAAATATTCCAGCTGCTATGTAAGCAGCAATCTCTATGATCTTCCGGCCGCAGTGGAGGTGTTTTGGAGCAAACCACTTGCTCCAAGAGCCTCGCCGCTTTCGTTGCTGAACTGATTTCCTTGAAATCTTTTTTTCCTTGGCCTTGATGATCGAGACTGCTCTTCTTTGCTTCTTTTCGGATACGTAGACATGTTCGAATTGAAAAAACTCGGCACAAAAAACAGAAAACACGTGCGCAAACGCTAACGGTCGAACTGTGTTTCTAGTTGAACGGCGTCGGTAGTCGGAATATACATTAAACACTCATTTCAGCCCTCTAAAATCTAAATTCATGCTTAGGGTTTAGGGAGCGTATTCTAGAGATAGAATACTATCGATTTAAGCAAAAAATTCGATTTTTTGAAGCCGCTACACTAGGCTACCCCCTTAATTCAACTTTATAAAGTCGATAAAATTAAGACAAAAATTTTGTTAAGAAAATAGGAACAATACTTTTTACTTTACTAATATATTATTTTTTAGCGAGATAAAGATAAATAATATAATGAATATATTCTTGACTGGCTGCAATGTGTCCAGCTATATGGTGAGAAATTACGAATATGTATGACACTTTTTCAAAAAAAATATATAATCTCGTACGTAATATTCATTTTTCGATAAGCTTATCGAACGGGCTTATTAAAATCATACAAATTATAAAAAGAATAATATTATTATCATTATTTAATATTAGTATTATAAATTATAATTCATATTCTATATATTTTACCGGAAATAAGTTGGCGCTGGAAGTGTATATTTTTTAATAAATTATAGCTCAAACGATTGCTCCCTAATTGCTCCCTCAGAATCAACATGCTCTCCTTTTAAAATTAATATTTTTTAAGATATTTAAAAAAAACGTAAAATTTATAATTTTCACTCAAAAACATATTTCTAATAACTCTATGCAACTAAATCCGGCATAGAACGATTGCTCCTTCATTGCTCCTTATTGCTCCATCATTATTTTAATGATTTATTGCATTTTTATTGAAAAAATAACAAATTAATCATTTAGCACAAGTGACGCCGCCGCCACTTATCGGCCGCCTCTTGTAACTATGACTCGGCAGCCATTGGCGGAAATATTCAAACGTAATATAACAGCTCTATCGTTTATAACTATATCTCAAAGAGTTTAATCAACATTTCCTATTAATTTTTGGTAGAATAACTGTTTCTCGCTTGCCCTATTGGGATATTCAATTGCTCCATTCGTATAATTAATTTTGTATGATATTTTAGCAAAGAACTGTTCATTTTCTTGGAAAAATACATTTCTCACAGTCTTCTGCAAGTATATCCAACATAAAACGATTGCTCCTTAATTGCTACGCGTTGCTCCATCATTACTTTAATGATTTATTGCATTTTTATAAAAAAAATAACAAATTGATCATTTCACAAGTGACGACGCCGCTACCTGTCGGCATTGTGCATGAGCCCTTATTGACGTTAGGCTGAGTTTCCACTGTGCGCGTCACGCGTCGCGTCATCTGTCGTTAACCAATCTAAAGCCTTGTGTACACGATACTAGAAATCGGTCCGAGTTTCGGTTTAAGCCAATCAACTTGCAGCTCTTACAGAAAAGCAGCAGTTTCATTGGCTTAAACCGAAACTCGGACCGATTTCTAGTATCGTGTTGTACACAAGGCTTAAAGCCTTGTGTCCACGATGCTAGAACTGCGTAAAGACGTAAGACGTAAGCGTAAGAAAATTGACCAATTCCAATCGAGTATTGTGTGTGTCTCGATTGAGATTGATGAATTATCGTAAGCGTATGCTTTACGTCCTTAAGGAATTTTATGTGTGAAAGCCTCAACTTTAGTCCATCCTGCCAGATTTTCTTTTTTGTTTAGAGAATGAGATTGTTAGTGTGTGCAGCAGTCTCTCTAAGGAAAAATAGACCAAAATATGGTTCAGACAAAGGACACGCGCATTTTTTTTAATAAAAATGCAATAAATCATTAAAGTAATGATGGAGCAACGCGTAGCAATTAAGGAACAATCGTTTTATGTTGGATATACTTGCAGAAGACTGTGAGAAATGTATTTTTTCAAGAAAATGAACAGTTCTTTGCTAAAATATCATACAAAATTAATTATACGAATGGAGCAATTGAATATCCCAATAGCGCAAGCGAGAAACAGTTATTTTACCAAAAATCAATAGGAAATGTTGATTAAACTCTTTGAGATATATACTACGTTTACGCGAGCGTTACTTCTGTAGTAACTTACGATATATCACTTGTTTACGCGGAGTAAATTATCGCAAATTACTACAAAATCTCGTTTACGCGAAGAAAAATCCCGTTTACGCGAAGAAATTATCGTAAGTTACTACAGAAGTAACGCTCGCGTAAACGTAGTAATAGTTATAAACGATAGAGCTGTTATATTACGTTTGAATATTTCCGCCAATGGCTGCCGAGCCATAGTTACAATAGACGGCCGATAAGTGGCGGCGGCGTCACTTGTGCTAAATGATTAATTTGTTATTTTTTCAATAAAAATGCAATAAATCATTAAAATAATGATGGAGCAATAAGGAGCAATAAAGGAGCAATCGTTCTATGCCGGATTTAGTTGCATAGAGTTATTAGAAATATGTTTTTGAGTGAAAATTATAAATTTTACGTTTTTTTTAAATATCTTAAAAAATATTAATTTTAAAAGGGGAACAATTGTTGATTCTGAGGGAGCAATTAGGGAGCAATCGTTTGAGCTATAGTTTATTAAAAAATATGCACTTCCAGCGCCAACTTATTTCCGGTATATATTTTATATAAAATATATATTATAATTGACATCCACGATTCGGATAACATAGTAGTACTGCCTTATTAACATTGCTCCATGCGAGTATTGAGTTCAGACAGATGGCGCAGTGCAACGGCTTAAACTTCGTGAACGGGATTTTTCGGAGCGTTGGTCATCTCTTCCCTCATCTCTGCTGCTGCCATCATAGACTGCGTTTACATGACACCGTTAATCGGGTTTTATAACATCGGTAGTTGTCAGGAAGACCAATCGTAATCATTCTTCAGAAGAATGGAATAGCTGTGATTGACCGGCCTAAGAACTACCGATGTTATAAAACCCGATTAACGGTGCCGTGTAAACAGAGTCATAGACATATTATATCTAGACCGAGCGTTAAGGAGTGGGGGTATAGGCGACGTAGAAAGAGAGACACTCTGTTGTGTGGCTGTTCGTTCTCTCTCGTTTCGCGCATGCGTACGCAAAATAAGTGTGATGGGAGGGAGGCATTAAGAAAGAGGAGCGAGGTGGAACGAGAAACTAAGGCCGGTATTCATAGTCAGATCTTATTTCAAGACCGTCTTAAGTAATATCTTAAGATGCTAATACGACTCTGTGATTAGTTAATGACATCTTGAGATTGTACTTAAGACGGTCTTAAATATAAGAACCAACTATGAATACCGGCCTAAAACTTGGAACGTGAAACGGCTAGAAGTTGCTGTATCACAGAGTAAATACGTTTTTTACATATAAAAAGATAATGCTTTTTCCGGCGAGTTTGTTTATCGGTATTTATTCAAGTTTATAAAAGGACGCCAATAAAATAAAGTAGTGAAATAAAGTGCTGGGGAACGTGAAAACTCTCTTTCTCTATGGTAGATGGTGACTATATATATCAAACGTTAATAAATACTATAAACAGATGACGTAAAAAGCAATATCTGTTTATATGTAAAAAGCATATTACTCTGTGGTTCTGCAGCTATACGGCATAAAGTAAATACCATCGATATTAGGAACAAACACAAGTTGTATGTATTTTGGTTATTATATATACCCAGTAAACAATTTGTCAGCAAATTGTAACCAAATTGACACCAAATACGCGCAAAACTTGTCGACAAATTCGGTGCGATCTGTGTCTGCAATACGCTTGTGTTTTGCTAGCAAAGCTTGTGTACATGACTTGACACCAAATTGACGCCAAATATCGAGCAAAACAGGGCAGCAAAAGTTCAACGGCAAATTTGCGCCATATTGTGAACAAGGCTTGCCAACAAAAGCTCGACAGCAAATTTGTGCCAAATTGCGAGCAAACCTTGACGAAAGAACTTGACGCCAAATTGACACCAAATACCGAGCAAATCTTGATGACACAGCTTGACGCCAAATTGCAGCAAGCCTTGTTACGTAGCCATTAATAAATACTAATATTTTTTTTTTTTAGGAAAAATTAAAAGCATTAAATTATAAAAAAGCATATAATTTGTTATTGATTTACAATAAATTATTTTATACATATGTTACATATGTTAAAAGAAATCTTTATATTTATAAAACATTATAAGACATTTATAAAATCTAACGGTGGCAATAAAGTAATTAATTATATATTAATTACAGTAAATGTTATACAATGTGAATTTACTGACATATGCAAACATTTAACTTTGTCAACAGCACATACAATATTTGTAAACACTCGAGAATCTTATATAATGCCTGGAACACATACTCCGTGCGCAGATAATGCATTGGCCGGTATAAGAAGGATTTATAGAATCTTACTGAAAACACGAGTATAATTTCTATGAAAATGCATCTAAAACAATATTCTTATAAGCCTAATACTACTAACTTTCCTTTCTTTAATCATACAATAATAACTACCGTGCATATTTAAACAACTAGTTCAAACTTGAAACACGATTTATTATTTGCAAGAATGCAAAATTGAAATAAACAAATGTTCACAATGTGCATAGTTCGTCGATTACGATGGAATAATGCAGTACTGTTGTCAGAAAGAAATAACAAAAGAATAATATACATCTTTAGGTGCAAGCAATCGAAGTGAATTTTGTAGTGTTTGATGTAATAGAAATTAATATACAGCAGAAAAAAACTGTTCAAACAAAACTTTTAAACCGTTTAAACAAAACTTTTAAACTATTCAAACAAAACTTTAAACTTTTACAGATAAAAAAATACACGATATTTCATCAACAGTTCCAAGATTATTTTGAGAAATATTTTAATCAAAGAAAGAATATGTAAAATTTTTAATATTGCAAGAATATAATAGTTATAAAACTAAAGCATTTCCCTTGTATTTTAAATTGTTTTAAATTGTTTCTATTTCAAACTAATATTACAATTTTGCCTTAATCAGATTCAAACGGCAAGTAGAATGAAACATTTTATTACATAATATTACATATTCTTTATACTCTTATAACTCTTCTTTAAGACTATAAGAGTATAACTCTTTATACTCTTATAACTCTTCTTTATAACTCTTATTTTCACGAAACATTTCGAATATTTTTTATTCTCATCACTATTCTCGCAGTTTTCAGAATTATCATCGTTGTCATCTGAATGAGCCTCGTTATTGTTGCCGGTGTGTATCTTTACTCTTTAAAAACATTTATTTTTTCAGATTTTCTACTGCACAATCACTATAACAAATGGAATGTTAATGGAAAAAAATATAACTAAATTAATTAAACTAACAGTACAAAATAAACTTATAGGATGGAAGGCTGGCTGATTTTCTCGAGTTATAAAAAGGTCATCAATTTAAATTTAAAAACAAAATCTCGTTTAATTAAACAAATTTTAAATACAATTAACGTTTTACGTTTCGACTTTATATACTTAGTCTTCTTCAGAAACCTGATACATAAGAGATAATACATAAAAAATAATTAAAAAATAAAAAGAAATAAAATTGCTACAGATAAAAAGGATAGAGAACAAAGCCGCATACTTTGGACTGACTTGCCAGAAATGTAGCTAAGATCTACACTATGACATAGTATAGACCTTAGCCACAATTAATGTATATACGAGTTGTCAAAAATAGAATGAAATAAGTCAAGTAATAAAATTGTTACTATTATCTATACCGTTGTTATTATTATCAAACGATATTATTTATTATTTGACAGTGTAAAATTGTAATGCATATATTAAAATTACATTAGGGCTAGAATATAAACCAGACCCACAAGAATGAGAGCAATTTCAAGATCTCAAGACGAGAATTAACCAGATCTTACAGGGCGGAATTAAGGAGTCTGGATTACTGATTGAAATCAAAGTAAGAAAAGAAAAGAAAAAAAAGAAAAGAAAAGAGAGGGGGGCCTCTGCTTTTGTCTACGAGATCAATTCTAGGGCTAGAATATAAACCAGAGCCACAAGAATGAGAGCAATTCCAGATCTTAAGACGAGAATTAACCTTGCAGAGCCCCTTGTACTACCACGATCAATGTCGATCTTCCAATATGGCGTCCCAAATGAGAATATCGGAAGGGCCCTGCTCGCTGGACCGGACTCCTCCCCTCAATCCTCCCTCAAGCTCTCCTTTTCCTGGCGGTGAGCTCTCCTTGGGAAGTCGAATCTCGCTCGGTTGGTCTCCAGAATACGTGCCGCTTAGCTCAATCAGTTACGAAAGAAGGAAAACGTACTCGTCTCGTCCGAAGAAACGCAGCAAGAGCGGCCATGACACTGAACAAGAGCGAGGAAGGAGGTGGGGGCGCGTTGAAAGTGGCGACTCACGTGTCGCGCCATCTGAATGAAACGCCCTAAACATCGCTTGGTATTTGGCGTCAATTTGTTCTTAAGTTTTGTTACCAAAATTTGCTCAATATTTGGCATCAATTTGGCGTTAGGTTTAGTCAACAAACTTTAACAGCAATTTGGTGCCAATTTGTTATCAGGTACTACTAAGCTTTGCTCGATATTTGGTATCAATTTGGCGTCAATTGTGTACGCATGTTTTGATACGTATTTGCTAGCAGTTTGTCGACAACATTTGATAAAACAAATTTTGATGCAAATTTGTACCATTTCTGAAACCAAAATTTGTAGCAAGTATTTGGCATTATTTGTTCGAACAGATTTGGCTATCTGGGTATATGAGCTATTATAATCTTAAAATTGCTACTATTTTAAGTGATAATTATTTTTAATATTTTATAGCAAAAGTTAGTGTGGCTAAAATTGCCAAAAATTATGAAGTGCCACATATGTTACAAAGAATGGAATCCTTCGTTTCCATGGCAATTTCACAGGTAATGTATAATAAATCTGAGTATGGTTAGATTTTATCACATATATATTTATTTATTATATATAAATATTCTTCAGCTTCAAATCAAAATAATGTAAAGTATTATATGTTTATAGTTTTTCAAAAGATATGCAGAAAGGCGGAGGAACCTCATTCAGGGAATTGCGATGTATAAAATAAAGTCTAATTGAATAGCAAATAAATATAAATAAGGTATAATTATAAATAAATATATAAAATAATTAAGGTATAATTGAATACAAAATAAAATGACAGATGTATTGGAACTGTTGCTTAGTGTTTATTAGGATATATACTTATCGTTTACATATAAAATGTTATAGTATTAATGTGTTACATTAACATAAAATGAATATTAACAATTAATGTTATAGAAACATATAACATTAAATGTTGTAGTATTAAAAATGTGTAGTAGTTTTGTTTATATACTTTTAAAATACCAGAGAAAACTTTAACCATATGTATCTTATTCAGTATTATAATTCGAATTCTATTGATTTTGAAAAAGTGTTAATTTATTGTTTTTCATTCTTATTCTTCGGATGGAATTTGTAAGCGTTGTACTTTCATGTTTAAGACGCGCGTTGAAAAAAGTTTTCAAAATTAGTTTTATTATTTGACTTCGGTGATCAAACAATAGATACTGTTCATAAATATGTCTATTTGTATTAAATACATATGAAGGAAGTGAGCGGAAAGATTGACATATTAAAACATTTAATATATTTTTAGTTGTAAATAATTTGTCTTGATTACTTCTGAAAGTTTTTTCTGCGTTCTTACATATTATAATAACATCAGGTGATGCTACATACAAACCACCGCGATTTTTTCGCTGTAACAGTTTACCAGTATATGTGTTTGATTCTTTCTGTGCCTCGCTTGCAATGAGCAATTGTTTACAAAATAAACAATCAATTTTGTGTGTAATAGTTTTAGCAACAAATCCAGACATGTACATAATAACTTCCTCAGCATATTCAGTTAAGAACCAATTATTGTTTTGATTAAAATAATCATGATCCATAAAAATAGCATTTGCAGCATCTTGCTCAGAATCATTATCTGCGTTTTGTTGTACACTATGTGCAGTTACTCTTGCTCGTTTCTTACAGATTCATTATTAGATACATTAAGTAGTACAGTGTCGTCTTGTGGAATGCAGTTTGCACTTAAAGGAACAGACACATTTGCTAAATGTAATACTTTTCTATAAGATGCTTTGAATTGTTTTGCACTCGGATTATTGTTCCAACCGTTCATTCTTCTAATCAAAGAAAAGAAAGTTTCAATGTGGTCTTGGGATAATTTGTATGTTAACAAAAACTCTATTGTATTTTCATTGAATAGCTGTTCTGCTAAAGCAATACTATTTTGTAAATCAATAACAAACCCAATAAAGCCTGTTTTTCGTACACTTTGAAGTACAGGAACGTCTTTAATTTTTAAAGATTTAATATATAAAACAAACCTCTCAATGTTATCTTTTAGAATACGTATTTTATTTTTCGTTATTGCTCGTTTGGTTTCTGTTTTATTATTTAAATTTTTAGAATTTAATATGTCAAATACGTCGTTAAATGTCTTGCAAAATGTCGCGGTTGCTGAAGCTCCGGCAAAATGAGGTAATTTTAAGTCATATTCTCCAAACCCAAGTGCAGCAGTTACCGAATTACTGAAAACTTGTGCTGCTAAATGTACTTTCATTTTTTCGTTGTAAAAGTATACATGTCTACTTCTAACTTTAGTCGCAAGGTGTAATTTTTCCGCGTCTTGTAACGAAACTAATTGCCGTATAAATTTCCAACTAATTATATGATTTTCGTTATCACTTAAGTCTTCCTTACCAAGTGCATTTCTAACAAGTTTTATCATGTGACACGCGTCATAAAAAATATATATACGTTTAGACTCATCAGCGGGATGGACAAAATATGGTACAATCTGTTCAATTTCAGTTTGTTTCAAACGTGCGCCCAATTCTTCACACATAGATATATTGGAAGATACTCCATCAAACGTAATACTGACAATATCTAGATCGTTTTCATGAAGTGCACATAAAATAGTCTGTAATAACTTTGCTTTTTCACGGCCATTTAATTTATCAGTGAAGTAATATGCAATTGGAAGTTTAAAATTCTGGTTTATTGCAACTAACATAAAGACAAAAACTTCACTAGCAAGCGGCACTTTATCTTTAGCAACGGCACCGATGTCAACAAAACCATGTGATTTTTGTCCATCCCAATCAACACTTTTTCTAATACTCATTTCATCGAAAGTTAAATTGAACACTATTTTCTTATTTTTTTTCGCGAGCATTTCGAACTACATTGCGTACGGTTTTTAATGCTTGGTCAGATATACCGGAGTCGCTACTAATATTTCGCATCTATGTTCGAATAGTAGTTGGATGTGGAAGACATTTTAAAAACGTTGTTCTTAGGAATGAGTATGCCGCAGGGGAGTGAAAATGGAGCGTACAAGCAAAACATCTCAAAGCGTGTGGAAAAACTTTTGGCTTTCGCTCATTTAAAAGTCTTATTAGTAATTCTTCTACAGGACCAGGCACTACATCCTATAAAACATTACGATATTATTTAATTTACCACCCGTAACATGATAAATTACACCATTTCTACTTTACCGAAGTATTCGCGTTCTCTATACGTTTATATGCAATGTCGAAATAAAATAAGAAGAAACTTGTTATTTTAACTTCTTACATTTACCTAATTACTTTTACATTTACATGATTACTTACTTTTCTTTACTTTTCTTACTTTCTTAAGGGGATCCTGAATACCGACAAAAACAGTCAGAGCTCGTTCTAGCCGTTCTGTTTCAGTCGTTTCAGTTCCTTGTTCCACCTCGCTCCTCTTAATGCCTCCCTCCCATCACGCTTATTTTGCGTACGCATGCGCGAAACGAGAGAGAACGAACAGCCACACAACAGAGTGTCTCTCTTTCTACGTCGCCTATACCCCCACTCCTCAAATTTGGGCATATGCTCGGTCTAGATATAATATGTCTATGGCAGTGTTGCCAGATTAGGGGATTTCCCCCTAAATTTAGGGGTATTTTACTTAAGCTAGGGGAGAAACAGAGGGAATAAATTTTTAGGGGATTTTTTAGGGAATTTTGAAAGTCCGTGTCGCTGATTTGTTATTTTTAGAGAGAATAGAGTCTTTTTTCTCAGCTGCGTTCCGAAATTCACTGCCAGTACTGAAAATCTATAGGGTCGACAGGAGTCACGGCCGAACTCAGGTGCACTCAGGTGCACTTTATGCACTCTATACTAATTCGTGTAGCGCTACAGTAGCGGTGTCTTACCTAAACGCACTCAATAAATGTCGAAACGCAGCATTCTTTGGTTATGTTTGACGCTAATACGGGGAATCCCAAATTCGCGAAAATATCTTTCGAAATTATTCGAAATTTGTAAAAAATGCCCAAAGAACAAAAAAACAAAACATAAAAACAAAAGTATGTAAAAAGTTGGGAAAATAATTCAAATTTTAAAGGCAAGTTATTACCAAAATTCAATATAAATTTTCTTAAAAAATCGAGAATAAAATTGATTTCATATTTGTAACATGTACAGAATTTTTTGTACACCCATTTATATACATGTACTAGGTGCGCAACTAAATTTCCGGGTTTCACACATAGATGGCACCAATAACACATGTACTCGACTTACATGTCTGAAGTTGTCTGAAGTTATAGCTTGGACATCTGTTAACAATAACCAGTCGTTATATAAACACATATCGCAACGCAAAAATATTTTTTCTAACAACGGAGATGTCGAGTTTTGTGCCAAATAAACAGCATTTGCGGGAAGCTTTGCTTTTCTGCTTTAACTTGAAAAAAAAAATGCAGCTGAAGCACGTCGTTTGCTTGAGGAGGCCTACGGCGAACATGCACCATCGCAAACTACCTGTGAAGATTGGTTTAAACGCTTCAGAAGTGGCGATTTCGACACTGAGGACAAGGAGCGCTTTGGTGGGACCAGAAAGGAAACGTGTACTATGAGCTGCTGAAACCGGGCGAAACTGTCAATGGGCATCGCTACCGACAACAACTGATCAATTTAAACCATACATTGCTCGAAAAACGGCCAGAATGGGACACGAGACACGAACGAGTGATATTGCAGCACGACAACGCTCCGTGCCATCGCAGTTCCATCGTCCAGGACACCATCAAAACGCTGAAATGGGATCTGCTACCGCACCCGCCGTATTCGCCAGACCTGGCGCCTTCCGATTATCACTTGTTCCGGTCGATGGCGCATGGCTTGGCTGGGCTACACTTGACCAATTTCGAAGAAGTGCAAAATTGGTTTGGATGAATGGTTTCGGAACAAAGACGCGTCGTTTTATTGTCGCGGTATTCATGTATTGCCAGAGAGATGGCGAAAATGTATAGCTATCGAGGGACGATACTTTGAATAAACCATTTTTTGTATTTCTCTTGAAATTTTCCATTTTTTATTGATCAAAAAAACCCGGAAACTTAGTTGCGCACCTAGTATAATAATTTCTAAATTCGATTTGATACGGTATAGGATGGTTGCAACCGTTTACTGGAGATCTAACCAAGGCACTTTGTACCTACTGCAATACAACTATCAATGCGCATAAAAAAAGTCTTTTAGAACATGCTACCTCGAAAAAGCACTTGCAGTGTGCAAATGATAAACAGATTATTGTCAATTTACCAAAAATTGATAAATTCGTCAAAGCGACATTGTCTGAGAAGAGGAAAATTGCCGAGTTGAAAATTGCGACGTACGTAGCCGAGCATTGTGCAATAAAAACCGTAGATCATCTCTCGGTTTTAATAAAAGGCCTTGACAAAGAATCTCAAGTTTTGCAAGATATTAAATTACATCGTACAAAATGTTCGGCTCTTATCAAGAACATTCTATCTCCCTGTATTTTAGAAGAGTTGCTCGATGACATCAATCAGTCATATTATTCATTAATAATCGATAAATTTACAACAATTGATACAAAGAAAGTTCTTTGTCTAATGATTCCCCATAGAGCACAAAATGTTTTTAAAATATTTTTTAAATATTTTTTAGGAAGATTAAAATAATTCAAAAAAATATTTTTTGAATGTTTCTATGTCCGCCAGATCATGTCAGAAAAATATTTTCAAAAATATTTTTATAAGATTGCAAATAAATATATTTAATAATATTTGTAAAATCTTTTAGAAATATTACTTCAAAAAATAAAATATGTTTAACCCAATAAGTAATAATTGTGTTTCATGTTTGAAAGATTTTTTTAATATCTGTAAAGTATAGGTACATCTTTTTTTTTATATATTTGAAAAATATACATATCTATCTTGTGAATGTCATGATTTTGCTTCGCCAGAGACCTGCTTATATTAGCCCTCAACTGAAATTTACTTACGAGTTAGTCTTACCATTATGCGCCGCCTAGCAGCGTCGTTCCAAACTAGCACGGAAAGATGCGCTATCATGCATCTTTTAATTAAGAATATTTCATAATATTTCAAAAATATTTGAAAAAAGATTTTAGAACCAATAATAGATTTAAAATATTTTTAAATATTTTGGAACAAGATTATAAAACAATAAATATGTTGATTTAAATTAATATTTCAAAAATATATTTCAAATATTTAAGAAAATATTTCCTGGGTGATAAAGAAGAACATTTTTATAAATATTTTTAAAAGATTCTCAAAATATTCTTAAAAATGTTATCACAAAAGGTTTTTTAACTTTTTTAAAATATTCCTAAAACCATTTTAAAATATTTCTTGCAATATTTTTATAGAAATATTCAAAAATATTTTTTGAAAACATTTTGTGCTGTATGGGTCGTTATTTTAGCAGATCGAAAAAAAAGATCGTAACAACATTTTATCGATTAATAGAAATGGAAGCTGGAACGTCGGATGCCATTGTACAAGCGGTACTAAGCCAATTAAAAACCGATAATCTTAAACCCGAAAAATTAGTTGGTCTCGGAGTCGATGGAGCAAGCGTCAATGTTGGGCGTCATCATTCAGTTTCAACATTATTGAAAGAAATAAATCCAGAGCTCATTGTGATAACATGCATCTGTCATTCAATGCATCTCGCCGCGGAAGAAGCCTGCAAAGCGCTGCCAAGACATTTGGATTTTATGGTACGGGAAACTCATGGTTGGTTCTCTCATAGTACAAAGCGGCAAATCGAATACGCAGAAATTTACAAGACACTCTCAGGTAAAATGCCAAAAAAAATTGTTAAACTGTCGGATACACGATGGCTAGTACGGCTTCAAGCCGTTGACGCGATATTGGAACAATGGGATGCATTGAAACTTCATTTCCAAATCGCGAAAAGTAGTAAAGAGCATTGTTACATAGCCTCCCAATTGCTCGAAATGTATTGTACATTGGAAAATAAATTGTTTCTAACATTCCTAAGCAATAGTTTGAAAAGCGTCATGCCCAGATAGCAATGCCTGATGATCAGATTTCATCACGTCATGATCTTCTGATATTGATCGAAATGTGATGTATGTCTTGTGATCATATTGTGATGATACACATCATGAGTACAAGTTAACATGTATATGAGGAAATATATGAGCTCAGATATTGACGTTACTTAGCCAACTCATGATAATCACATGCTGATCCTGGTGGAAATAATTTTACAACAATTACCGCGAGCGCTAGTACCTCACGCTGCCGCGACGCGGCTATACCACGCGTCACTTTCTCGTAATCAAATATCATCACGCGCTAGTATAAGAGGCGAGCTTGTGAGAAGCCTAATTATACAATAATGTTCTTTGCTGCAGATCAGCTTAAGTGATACCTCTGGTATCACATAGTGCAGAAGTCTGCGAAGCAATTTTTGATAAATTGTTGGATACGTCTTACTTATTTATTTACATGTTTTTAAATAATTTTATTAAGTCGTCGAAACGTCGAGTTAAGTTAATGTAAGAATCTTTGATATTAAAGTCAGTTTGGTCAAAAAATATATATCTCTGGTTAATTTTTTACTGACGAAGAAAAGAATCTGTTAATTTTATTAAGCATGAAATATTTAAAATTGTTGTCATTTCTTAAGCTTTATATGCACACAATATGCAGTGTTTCATTGAACATTTATGTGTTCATTATGTCACTATTTTGTAAACTTTTATTGATTTCATAACATGTCTGCATTCTGAGCAACATATGAGCCCGCATCTGTGTCTATTCTTGCCATCATGTTTTTAATAAACGTGAGTACAATATGTACTCAGAACGGACACATTTTGCTATCTGGGTGGTAATAAACAAATTGTTTCAGTCCGAAAATGTCGATCCTGTTAAACTGTTCGAAGACGTGAACAATCTTTTATACACGCATCTCCAAACGCTTGTTGTTCCCTCGTGGCTTCAAAAAATATCACGCTATGAATTGGCTACTTTTGATTTTCAACAACATGTAATGGCCCTTCAATGCATCAATTTCGGATATGAGTTCAATCAGTTAAGCACGAGCATCAAACCTGAGACGCTCATTCACATCAAAGAACGGTGTAGAAACTTTTTAATTATATTATGCTTACAGTTGCAAAAAAGATTGCCCAATAATATAAAAATACTTGCAAAACTATCAACGTTTTCGCCAGAACTTGCTTCTTCTCAAGTAAAAATCGACATCACTGCACCGAAAAAATCATATTCTTGATTTTAGAACAAAACCCTCTAAAGCTTTCCTCTAATCGAATATTCTAAAAAATTTAGAATATTCCCCTTTAAAAGTCTCCTGTTAAGAATAGTTTCTAAAATAAAGAAAATATTCTAAAATGCTACTTCGGTGATCGGTTAATGCGGGGTCAAATGACACTCGCGCTCACGCAAGCTCGTATATTGCTCCGCGCTGTAGTATACGGTGGTGATATCTGATACGTAACCTAGTGCTGTTCTTAAAAAATAGAAGAAGTGAAAGAGTGGCTGTTTCAGCATAATTTATGTGAATTAATCAGCCGTTTTGAGAGTAAGTACGAATTGGAATTCTTGTGAAAGTATGTAAGTATGAGTATCACATAAGTATATCACATTTTATTATATTACAGTTATATTATTGAGCGGGATATTATGTATTTTACTGCTTTGTGTTGAAATGTATTGCATGTTTGATTTTGCTGTAGACGAAAAAATAAATTCAATGCGGAGATTGACAGTCCTCACGCAAGATTTGATTAGAGAACTTATCCCAGAAGTTGGCCTTTGGGCAGACTTTGAAGACAGCTTGTTAAATCTAAGAAAGAATGCCGCATCAGGAAAGGTATATTATAGTATCATGCATGAATACATGTGGGTAATTATTTATATTAACGGATACTTTGCCTTAACCTTAATTTATATATGTCGCAAGGATATTAATTAATGTACGTGTTTTAATGGTATGAGACCGGAAATTAAAACAAAGTAAACATTAATCAACATTTTTATAACATATATAACAAGGTCAAGGTCATCGGCGATGAGGTATATTATAGTATCATCATGCATGAATACATGTGGGTAATTATTTATATTAACGGATACTTTGCCTTAACCTTAATTTATATATGTTGCAAGGATATTGATTAATATACGTGTTTTAATGGTATGAGACCGGTAATTAAAACAAGGTAAACATTAATCAACATTCTTATAACATATATAACAAAGTCAAGATCATCGGCGATGAGGTGTCCGTTAACTCTAGAGAACTAACATTAGATATCAGGAACATTAAAGTTAACGCGTAGTTGTCATTTTGATGACCATTCTTTTTTGCTTTAAAAGAAGATATTTATTGGTATTTTTTAATGATTATTAATAATATAAATATATTTCTTTCAATATTGTAAAGAAGCAAAAAAATTCTGACCTTATTTAACGTCCATTGTTACGTTTAAAACAACATTTTGCTTTGCTTTCTTAGCCATATACATTTTATATTTACGCGTCGTTAATTTTACGAAGTATTAGCTTTCTAGGGTTAATGTAAAAATTACCAATACATGTTATTATTTCTATGTTTGTACATATTAATAAAAATTTTCTGTCATAGATTAAAGAGAGTTATACAAATACAGAGAGCTTAACTTTGAAAGACATTGATGAGACATTTATTTTAAATATTCAAAATAGTGAGTTTGTGAATGAGGAGGAAAACTTATTTCTCGTGTTGCAAGTCGAGTCATGTGAAGAAACTGATCAGGTAAGAACTACTAACTACCAAAACAAGTATTCGTCTAGCATGTGATATCTCACTCTCAGCATGAGCTATGTATCTCTGTTGTTGATAATCATCAATCATGATACATACATGATACGGTACAACTTTTATGAAAAATACTATCAACTTTAAGGAGTTCCATGCTAATCTACCAAGTCTGACTTTTTTAATGTTTTCCTCTTGTCAATGCTATTTTTATAATAGGTAAATCAGCTAACCAAGTAACTTGTCAGATTGCTCAGCAGGTTGATGATACAGAACTCCTCGTTTTTCATTTCTGTAACTTGTGTTATTCTGTTTTTAAGGCCGTTCAGAAAAAAGAGACAATATCTAAAAGTTCGGAAACTGGGAGTTTCGAAGATTCCAGAGCTGGGAGCTCAATATCAGCACAATCTAACACTGACAATGAGAGCGAACACTCAACATCTGGTAAAAAAAAGGAGCAGATTAAAGTCAAATTATGAACCAAACAAACGTTTAGCTTCTTTTAAGAGCCTTGCTCACTTGAAAGAATTGGTATATATCGGATAAGGAATATCCTTATCTTATTAAAGTCTTTATTCCTAATTTCTGTGTAATTCCTTATTTTTTTCATTGTATTTTAACTCTTAGAAGAGTACCCTTTTTTAATCCATTTAAAGGATATACAGGGTGTATCAGAATGTTTGGTACTTTTTTCATATTTAGATAGAGCGAGCCAAACTGAGTCGAAAAGTCATGTACCATTTTGCAATTTTCGCAATAGTTGATGAGTTATTAATGATTAAAAATCGCCGTATTGGCCCGGCCCACCGCCAAATCCAAGCGCGCAGCGAGATGCGGCCGCTTCGCGGTCAGCGCGCGGGCAGTTGTTTACTTCAAGCGGCACGAGCGGCGCGTAACGCCGGGCCCCCGTCCTGAGCGATGATAGTTTCTCGCCTTTTTTAAATAGAAATAAAATTTTCTAAAATAGAAAAATTTTTTGTGCGTACTTATGTACATACGTGTGTACATGCATACACAGTAAAATATCAATTGTACTGCTTAAAAAAGCGATTACTCAATTTACTTTTTTTTCTGTTAGTAAGTAACGGTTGTCTTTAAGAAAGAATATTTTCTTGATAATAGTCTTAAAATGTACAAATTTTAGAAAGAGTCTTTATCATGTACTCGAAAGAAGAATTTATACTCCTTTAAAGAACATAATAAAATTTTATTAAAGAAAAGTCAACATAATAAATAAAGTAATATGAGGACCCTCGAGATTAAAATAGGAGAAGTCAAGGCTATGAGGGTCAGACGCAGATCACAGTGCGTAATATCAGAAATAACTGATTTATTCGTCGTTTTGATACATTACATCGATCCGTACGTTTCGGCTCAGCTTTGAGCCATCTTCAGCGGTAGTTACACAAGTTAAGTTACACGTTCTCCGTACCGTATGGTGAGTTTACTGATTCAAAGTATCAGAAACATCGGCGAGGATTATAACAAAGCACGATTTGACACCGTCACAATATTGCATGTACCAATAGTAAAACCCCGATTTGCCAACGACCAAGTTCATGAGCATGGATTACAATTTGCTCAAAACCGTGACATATGCATGATGCAAAAAATCCGTGTCATTTTGAGACGGTGTCAAATCGTGCTATGTTATAATCCTCGCCGGTGTGTTGACCTACGACATGCCTCTTCTTGCAAGACCTTTCATATCATTGTGTGTCGTGTCGACAAGATCGTCAAGTCTTCTCGCAGAGAGTATTCATTATGTACATGGCTCTGTATTCCACGTTTTTCAGACCGAATGGTGAGTTTCCTAAGAGATCTTTTTAATATCTCAACATTAATTGAACAAATTTACAGATATGGATCAATTGGTCTATGTTTCTGATACTTTGAATCAGTAAACTCACCATACGGTACGGAGAACGTGTAACTTAACTTCTGTAACTACCGCTGAAGATGGCTCAAAGCTGAGCCGAAACGTACGGATCGATGTAATGTATCAAAACGACGAATAAATCAGTTATTTCTGATATTACGCATTGTGATCTGCGTCTGACCCTCATAGCCTTGACTTCTCCTATTTTAATCTCGAGGTCCTCATATTACTTTATTTATTATTTTGACTTTTCTTTAATAAAATTTTATTATGTTCTTTGAAGGAGTATAAATTCTTCTTTCGAGTACATAATAAAGACTCTTTTTAAAATTTGTACATTTTAAGACTATTATCAAGAAAATATTCTTTCTTAAAGACAACCGTTACTTACTAACAGAAAAAAAGTAAATTGAGTAATCGCTTTTTTAAGCAGTACAATTGATATTTTACTGTGTATGCATGTACACACGTATGTACATAAGTACGCACAAAAAATTTTTCTATGTTGTTAGAAAATTTTATTTCTATTTAAAAAAGGCGAGAAACTATCATCGCTCAGGACGGGGGCCCGGCGTTACGCGCCGCTCGTGCCGCTTGAAGTAAACAACTGCCCGCGCGCCGACCGCGGGGCGGCCGCATCTCGCCGCGCGCTTGGATTTGGCGGTGGGCCGGGCCAATACGGTGATTTTTAATCATTAATAACTCATCAACTATTGCGAAAATTGCAAAATGGTACATGACTTTTCGACTCAGATTGGCTCGCTCTATCTAAATATGAAAAAAGTACCAAACATTCTGATACACCCTGTATACTAAAGGATATGTATACTAGGTTATTAGAATATATTCTACTACTAAGCTACTTACTCATATTAGAGGTATCTGGTATATTCTAATTCATTAGAATATTTTATTATACCACCTATTAGAGGGAAATCCTCTCACCTTTAGGATATTGTACTTGGCGCTTATTTTAGTGGGAAATACTCTGTAGTTTATCGGATTATTCTATAATGTAGAATATGATTTTTTCGGTGTGAAATAGTTACGAGATTTAAAAATAGCGTGTGCATTGACATTGATTCTACAATCAGGGAATGGAATCTTCTTCACAGCGCAAATGTTGAAAACTGTATGAGCACCGAAAGCTATTGGGCCGAGGTGTATGAAATCAGAAATGCCAGTGGAGAGAGGCGGTTTGGAAATATTTCCGAACTCGTTCTTGCTTTATTAAGTTTACCATTTTCAAATGCCTCGGTCGAACGGTCTTTTTCTATATTAAATATAGTTAAGGATAAATTACGCAACAAAATATCAATTGCAATGGTTCAGGCGATAATGCACATTCGACTCACGCTTGGCGTTGATTGTTCCAATTTCAAACCTACAGCTTGTATGTTGAAACGGTTTAACTCCGAAAATATTTATAATAATGTCAATGATAACGACGTTGAAACCCTCGATAGTTTTCCTGACAATTAGGAGGAGCGACTATAAAGTAAAAAGTAATTAATATCGTTCAGGGGTGCGATTGAAACGGGAGCAGCGTCGACATGAACGTCATAATTTAGGAACAAACATTCGATAAGATCGCTAACATGGTTGCATGATGATTAAAATATTTATGACATTTCAAAATGTCGAGTGCCGTGAAAGTTTCACCCGTGAGAATTTGCTGATGAGAATTAGAAAAGAATCTAACCCAGTGAGAAATACCTCATCAAAACGATATCAAATTGACGTCAAATAGATGAAAAGCCCGTATGATTTTAAGTCTACGAATTTGATTGCTCTTTTCGACAATTGAGATATGTACAGCATTTAAATTCATCGCGGCACTCGGTGTATTATTTTGCGAAAATCATAATTCAATTTTTTTAAATTTAATTATTATTTAAATAGTACAGTTACATTGTTAGTACGAACGCTTTTTATACGAATTTTAGTTTTTAAACGTCGATCTTACGATCGTCAAAATCTGCGAGTTTATTATATTCATTATTGCAATTATTTGAAGCCAAAGAACCAATTAAACTTATAGTATAATTGCCTAATAAGAGAGTACAAAATACGGACGGGGACGGAAATGCCTTTACACATGAAGTTGGTCGCATTCAGAGTTTATCCTTCTCCTTTTACTGCCTTTCATATTAAAAAGAAAGAGATAAACTCTGAACGCGGCCAACTTCATGGGTAAAAGCATTTTTGTTCCTATATATCTGTACATATATATACTGCAGGTTGTATTTGCATTTATTTTCAGATGTATCTCCTCAAATATATAAAAATCGTTTAAATTGCCTATTTTGTTTCTTTGTAAAATCATCGTCACGTGTGTACCAGTCATATCCGTAAATTGATCACCTTTATGATTACCTGTTTCAAAATCGCGGTAATTTAAACCGTTTTTAAGCATATTTTGCATAATTTGTAACTCAAGCAATAAATCATAAATTCATAATTCTATTTGATCTAATTTAAACTCAATGTCCCGCGGAAAACAGTTAAATATGAACTTTATATGGACCTTAATAAAATCTCCATTTAAATTTTATTTGATTTAAATTAATGCTGAATAACTGCATTAATATGGCTCATATTTGTTCTATATATAAAACTTAATTAAGAATATAAGAAGAAATGCCGATATACATTTCGATTAAAAATCTCGAACATATGAATACATGTCGTATATTCTTAATCGATGTGTATACTCGTACGTATGTTTCGTAGTATACAAAGTATATATACGTACTTCTTACAGTATCATTTCATCATCAAAATATTCGTATTTAATTTGGCTTAATAAGGATTTAATTAGCTAATATATTCAATTTAAATATTAATCTTATTGAAACCATATATGAAATTAATAAGTTGTACATTTTATTCAAATTTCATTAAATTCAAATAAAACTTTTATATGTTCTTAATATGTTGAATTCAAATAAGACCTTTATATATTCTTAATAAGTTCTAAATCTAATTTAAATTTAATTAAATTCAAATAAGACCTTTATACGTTCTTAATGAGGCTTTTAAGGCACAGCGCGCGCGCACCTGGGGCTGGATCCTTGAATTTATTCGCAAGAAAAACGTATGCGGAAATTCTGCTCTTATAAAAAAGTTGCAAATTGATTAACTAAAAGCCATGCGATCAACTTGCAACTTTTCTGTAAGAGTAGAATTTGCGCATACCTTTCTCTTGCAAATAAATTCAAAAATCCAGCCCCTGTTGTAGCTTGCCGAAATTTTGCGGTTTCAATCAACAGGCAATGTTTTTCAAACGTTTTGTAATATGTGTTTAAAACTGATTTTCAAATATTTTTCAAACGTTTAAAAAACATTGTCTGCTAATTAGGATAATAATGGGATTAGAGAATATGGTATCAACAGAGAATGAGTTACAAGATAAAAAAAAACGTTTATAAATTACAATTATTGTGTTTATATTGGTTTGCTTTAAATCCAGTGGTACAAAAAGAAGATAAGTAAACTTCTGATAAAATTAACGAAATGCGCAACACTTGCGCAGTAATCGAATACATAAAAACAAATATTAATCGCTAGCAACAAAAAGATTGATGCAGTTGCACAAAATATTAATCACCATAAAAACCAAGAACACAATTTGCTAGCTCAAAAGAATAAAAATAGAGACATTTTTTATATACTTAATCAAACTGAACCCTTATGGAAAAATACACTCAACTTTTGGTGTTAACCGTTAAAAAAACACCATAGAAAAACTATTAAAGTTGGGTGTGATTTCGGACCAATTGAAGGTTAACCATCATTTGAAGGTTAATCTTCAATTGGCGGTCCGAAATCACACCCAACTTTAAGAGTTTTTCTTCGGATGATGGTTAACCTTCAAGTGATAGTTAACCTTCAATTAATGATTAATCCTTAAAAAATGACGGTATAAACCCTAAAAATATGAACCCTCAAATGAAAGTAACAAATATGGCGTTCCAATGAGAATCTCTTAAGGAGGGTGGTTAGTCAAATCAATTTGATAAGAATTAGTTCAATGGAGAATATTCGTCTATGGGAATCTGTCGTCCATATATGCCAAAGTTGAAGATAATCGTCTGCATGGTTGTCGAGTAATTAATTATTGAAGTTATACTCTTGTCTCTCTCTTATACACGGGCGACACAGCAAAAATGTTACCTAACCCACACAGAACACAACCTCCAATGGACGTCCAATGAACATCCATAGCTCTACCAGACATCTACCTCCATGGTGGATATAATATGGACGTCCATTAGACGTCTTTTATAAACATATAATGGAGCTCTTCGATGGACACTTTTTGGAGCTTATATGGATGTTTCTTGGAATTTTTGTGGACATTACATGGAGTTTTTATGACTGTACACTAGAAGTCTATTTAAGATGTCCAGTGGACGTCCATGCTGGATGTTATATGTAGTGGAGGTAAATTAGGTTTTTATCTCGGAACCGGTTAAAACTATTCGGATTTGAACGTTTTTTTTTAAATGTAGGTAATTAAAAACACTACAATGTTTATGGGTTAAAAATTGACGCTTCTTTTATAATTAAAATAAACCTGAAAATTTATTAAATAAACAATTAGCGTCAATTTTTAACCCATAAACATTGTAGTGTTTCCAATTACCTACATTTAAAAAAAAACGTTCAAATCCGAGTAGTTTTAACCGGTTCCGAGATAACGCACTTTTTTGGTCTAATTAGTGGAGGCAAATTAGGTTTTTATCTCGGAACCGGTTAAAACTACTCGGATTTGAACGTTTTTTTTTAAATGTAGGTAATTAAAAACACTACAATGTTTATGGGTTAAAAATTTACGCTAATTGTTTATTTAATAAATTTTCAGGTTTATTTTAATTATAAAAAAAGCGTCAATTTTTAACCCATAAACATTGTAGTGTTTTTAAATACCTACATTTAAAAAAAAAATATAGAACAGATCCAGAATTACCTGCACTATATTGGCTGAAACCGGAACAAACTTCCGATGGAAAACATCCCCTAATAATAGCTAACAGCAAGCTTACATATGCCAGAGGTATATTTCCATGTCAAGATACACCATCAAATAGAATCACAAATGGATCTCTCACCTGGAGATCCACATTCTCACTCGAGACTAGACCACGTTGCTGTGACTCATACTCGCTTAGAATTATCCGTGGATTTTAAACGTCATGTTCTTGAGGGCAAGGCAATATTAACAATAGAGAAGAAAATGCCGACGTGTAACGAATTAGTTTTAGATAATTATAAACTTAAAATAGATAGTGTAAGAGACTTAGCTACCAGAAAAGAATTAACTAAAACTATTGTAAATCATGATAATATTTTTGGTAGTAAATTCGCCATTACTCTACCAAACGTTGATCATAAAATAAATGAATATAAAATTTAAATTAAATATAGAACAGATCCAGAATCACCTGCACTATATTGGCTGAAACCGGAACAAACTTCCGATGGAAAACATCCCCTAATAATAGCTAACAGCAAGCTTACATATGCCAGAAGTATATTTCCATGTCAAGATACACCATCAAATAGAATCACTAGTGGAGGCAAATTAGGTTTTTATCTCGGAACCGGTTAAAACTACTCGGATTTGAACGTTTTTTTTAAATGTAGGTAATTAAAAACACTACAATGTTTATGGGTTAAAAATTTACGCTAATTGTTTATTTAATAAATTTTCAGGTTTATTTTAATTATAAAAAAAAGCGTCAATTTTTAACCCATAAACATTGTAGTGTTTTTAATTACCTACATTAAAAAAAAACGTTTAAATCCGAGTAGTTTTAACCGGTTCCGAGATAACGCACTTTTTTGGTCTAATTTGCCTCTATTAATGGATGGATATAATATGGACGTCCATTAGACGTCTTTTATAAACATACTAGCTGGTTACCCGGGCTTCGCCCCGGAGGACATATGTAATAAGACACGCAAATAGTCTCTCTCTCTCTCTCTCTCTCTCTCTCTCTCTCTCTCTCTCTCTCGATTATTCCATATAATGGAGCTCTTCGATGGACACTTTTTGGAGCTCATATGGATGTTTCTTGGAATTTTTGTGGACATTACATGGAGTTTTTATGACTGTACACTAGAAGTCTATTTAAGATGTCCAGTGGACGTCCATGCTGGATGTTATATGGATAGATATAATATGGACGTCCATTAGACGTCTTTTATAAACATATAACCGCGAGCGTTAGTAACCCGCACTGCCGCGACGCGGCTACCATGCGCGAGTACTTTCTCGTAATAAAAAAACATCACGCGCTAGTATAAGAGGCGAGCCTGTGAGAGGCCTGACTGCGATAATTCTTTGCTGCAGATCATCTGAAGTGATATCTCTGGTATCATATAACAGGGGTCTTCGAAGCAATTTTTGATAATTTGTTGGATACAACTTATAAATAATTATCTAATTTGTTGTAAGCTTTATAAGCAAGGTGGTATATCCATAAAGAATCTATAAAACGTTTAGTTAACATATTTTAATTATCCATCGAAGCTCCATGAAACATCTATGGTTGATCTATATGACGTCTAAAAAAGATCTATCAATACGTCTAATGGAGATCTAATGGAGGTACTACAAGCGGACATTTCGAGTATTAGTGGAAATTGTGTGGATGTTACATGGACGTCCATTAAAGGTTTTGAATCTCCATGATGGATGTCTAATGGACGTCTAATGGATGTTTTGCTCCGTGTGGGATCTAACCATCCTGAGTTCAAATTTTATTTGTATTTGAAACAAATAAAATTTTAATTAACACCCAAATTAAATTTTTATTTAATTGAAAGTGTTCCCATTGACCCATCATATATTCATATTTAATCAAAAATTGTGATTCATAAGATTTTAATAAACCTGCGAGTTATGTTAGTCTTGCGTTGTAGTCTGTTAGGTTATAGGTTTATTATTGAATTTTGTCATTATCAACCACAAATCTGCATGTTTAATTATGTTAATTATTTTATACTGTCTACATCGTACATATATTTTATAATTTCAGTTTTAGTTATGTATAAGGTCATTGGCTTCCCACATAGCATGCATATCAAAAGACGTCCAGAAGATATCCGAAGATATATTTAGGAGATAGGATATCTTCTCGGGATATCTTCGGGACGTCTTTTTGATATGCATGCTATGTGGGTTTTTAATCATTTTAAATATATATGTATCGAAAAACAGGCAAATTATGTATTTTCTGTTAAGACATGGATATTTCATCATTTCGATATCGATTCAAAGCTATTTTGATTTGCCTGTCAAATATATAATAACATTGCCATTATATAGAATGCAATATGAATAAAAAATTATATTGTATTGGCAGACATGGATAATGTAAATATTTTATAATTTGAGCATTATAATAATTGCGTTACAATATTAATTTTTTTAGGCTTCCATTTCCATTAAATAGTTACTTTATAACTGTAAAAGTCACAACAAAATTCCTGTTTGTAATTTGACAATTTTGAAAATTAAAATATTATATAATAGGTACATTTTCAGTACTACATCCGCTCATTTATTAAACAAGAAGTTAAATTAAGCAACTAATTAAATTATTAATATTAAATATTAATACAATAAGATATTTGTATTTACATTTATCAAAATAAAAAATAAGTTCAATTATGAAAATAAATATTAATAATTGGACTTATTAAAAATTAAATAATTTGTTCAGATATTGCGCTCGAATTCTTTTCGCGTTTTACAACGCCCGATCGTTTCACATTAGATGGCGCGACGCGCGAGTCGCCACTCTCAAAGAGCCCCCGCCTCCTTCCTCACTCGTTAGGTATCATGGCCGCACTTGCTTGCGTTTCTTCGAACGTGTCGAGTCCGTTATTTCTTTCTTGACGGATTGATCGTTGCGGCGCGTGTTCTGGAGACTAACCGAGCGAGAGTCGGATCACCAGGGAGAGCTCACCGCCAGGAAAGGGAGAGCTGTGGCAGCTAGCGTCCGAGAGGGAGGATCGAGGCGAGGAATCCGGTTCAGCGAGCGGAGTCCTTAAGGAGGTTGGTTAGTTCTCGGTGCGAGGCAGGCGGCGCGGTAGAGGGAAAGCATATAGGTTAGATTTTCGTCGCGTGAAATAAACGAATTTTAGCAAATAAATATGTGGAATGCATTTAATTGCTGTTTCTTAAGGTTTAAAAAGAGTTGTTTGTACAATTGAAACCCAAATACGTTATTATCCACATTGAAATGTGGAAATAATAAATGTGGTCCTGTTTTTTTTATTTTTACAATTTCTTGATAACTATAAAGACGAATCATTTCAGTCTTCGCGAAAGTTTTTTCTAAATATGTAAAGAGTTATTTGCACCTATTTTCACTAAATTATTATCATTTTTAATGTGCTTTCGAGAGTTACATTACAGGTTCCCACACGGAGCAAAACATCCATTAGACGTCCATTAGACATCCATCATGGAGATTCAAAACCTTTAATGGACGTCCATGTAACATCCACACAATTTCCACTAATACTCGAAATGTCCGCTTGTAGTACCTCCATTAGATCTCCATTAGACGTATTGATAGATCTTTTTTAGACGTCATATAGATCAACCATAGATGTTTCATGGAGCTTCGATGGATAATTAAAATATGTTAACTAAACGTTTTATAGATTCTTTATGGATATACCACCTTGCTTATAAAGCTTACAACAAATTAGATAATTATTTATAAGTTGTATCCAACAAATTATCAAAAATTGCTTCGAAGACCCCTGTTATATGATACCAGAGATATCACTTCAGATGATCTGCAGCAAAGAATTATCGCAGTCAGGCCTCTCACAGGCTCGCCTCTTATACTAGCGCGTGATGTTTTTTTATTACGAGAAAGTACTCGCGCATGGTAGCCGCGTCGCGGCAGTGCGGGTTACTAACGCTCGCGGTTATATGTTTATAAAAGACGTCTAATGGACGTCCATATTATATCTATCCATATAACATCCAGCATGGACGTCCACTGGACATCTTAAATAGACTTCTAGTGTACAGTCATAAAAACTCCATGTAATGTCCACAAAAATTCCAAGAAACATCCATATGAGCTCCAAAAAGTGTCCATCGAAGAGCTCCATTATATGGAATAATCGAGAGAGAGAGAGAGAGAGAGAGAGAGAGAGAGAGAGACTATTTGCGTGTCTTATTACATATGTCCTCCGGGGCGAAGCCCGGGTAACCAGCTAGTATGTTTATAAAAGACGTCTAATGGACGTCCATATTATATCCATCCATTAATAGAGGCAAATTAGACCAAAAAAGTGCGTTATCTCGGAACCGGTTAAAACTACTCGGATTTAAACGTTTTTTTTTTAATGTAGGTAATTAAAAACACTACAATGTTTATGGGTTAAAAATTGACGGCTTTTTTTTATAATTAAAATAAACCTGAAAATTTATTAAATAAACAATTAGCGTAAATTTTTAACCCATAAACATTGTAGTGTTTTTAATTACCTACATTTAAAAAAAACGTTCAAATCCGAGTAGTTTTAACCGGTTCCGAGATAAAAACCTAATTTGCCTCCACTAGTGATTCTATTTGATGGTGTATCTTGACATGGAAATATACTTCTGGCATATGTAAGCTTGCTGTTAGCTATTATTAGGGGATGTTTTCCATCGGAAGTTTGTTCCGGTTTCAGCCAATATAGTGCAGGTGATTCTGGATCTGTTCTATATTTAATTTAAATTTTATATTCATTTATTTTATGATCAACGTTTGGTAGAGTAATGGCGAATTTACTACCAAAAATATTATCATGATTTACAATAGTTTTAGTTAATTCTTTTCTGGTAGCTAAGTCTCTTACACTATCTATTTTAAGTTTATAATTATCTAAAACTAATTCGTTACACGTCGGCATTTTCTTCTCTATTGTTAATATTGCCTTGCCCTCAAGAACATGACGTTTAAAATCCACGGATAATTCTAAGCGAGTATGAGTCACAGCAACGTGGTCTAGTCTCGAGTGAGAATGTGGATCTCCAGGTGAGAGATCCATTTGTGATTCTATTTGATGGTGTATCTTGACATGGAAATATACCTCTGGCATATGTAAGCTTGCTGTTAGCTATTATTAGGGGATGTTTTCCATCGGAAGTTTGTTCCGGTTTCAGCCAATATAGTGCAGGTAATTCTGGATCTGTTCTATATTTTTTTTTTAAATGTAGGTATTTAAAAACACTACAATGTTTATGGGTTAAAAATTGACGCTTTTTTTATAATTAAAATAAACCTGAAAATTTATTAAATAAACAATTAGCGTAAATTTTTAACCCATAAACATTGTAGTGTTTTTAATTACCTACATTTAAAAAAAAACGTTTAAATCCGAGTAGTTTTAACCGGTTCCGAGATAAAAACCTAATTTGCCTCCACTAATTAGACCAAAAAAGTGCGTTATCTCGGAACCGGTTAAAACTACTCGGATTTGAACGTTTTTTTTTTAAATGTAGGTAATTGGAAACACTACAATGTTTATGGGTTAAAAATTGACGCTAATTGTTTATTTAATAAATTTTCAGGTTTATTTTAATTATAAAAGAAGCGTCAATTTTTAACCCATAAACATTGTAGTGTTTTTAATTACCTACATTTAAAAAAAAACGTTCAAATCCGAATAGTTTTAACCGGTTCCGAGATAAAAACCTAATTTACCTCCACTACATATAACATCCAGCATGGACGTCCACTGGACATCTTAAATAGACTTCTAGTGTACAGTCATAAAAACTCCATGTAATGTCCACAAAAATTCCAAGAAACATCCATATAAGCTCCAAAAAGTGTCCATCGAAGAGCTCCATTATATGTTTATAAAAGACGTCTAATGGACGTCCATATTATATCCACCATGGAGGTAGATGTCTGGTAGAGCTATGGATGTTCATTGGACGTCCATTGGAGGTTGTGTTCTGTGTGGGTATATAATTTTATCTGTATTTTCTTTACTTATATTTTATGTACTTTCTATACTTATATTTTCATTTGTAGTTTTTATGTATGAATGCATGAATGTCTTATATTTAATTTGTTACTTTTTTTGTAATTTAGTTTTGACGCTTTAGGGGACGTAGTCCCAGAGCGTCTAATAAATAACGATTCTGATTCTGATTCTGATTCTCTCTCTCTCTCGCTCTTTCTCGCTCTGCTCCTCGGGCGGTTTATTCGTGGCCACTCCTTCGCCGGCCATCCTCCGACGTGCGTTTAATCCATCGGCCATCCACCAGCCATCCTCCGGCGTGCGTTTAATCCATCATCCATCCATCAGCCATCCTCCGGCGTGCGTTTAATCCACCGGCCATCCTCCGCCGAGCGTTTAATCCATCGGCCATCCACCAGCCTTCCTCCGGCGTGCGTTTAATCCATCGGCCATCTATCAGCAATCCTCCGGCGTGCGTTTAATCCATCGGCCATCCACTAGCCATCCTCTGGCGTGCGTTTAATCCACCGGTCATCCTCCGGCGAGCGTTTAATCCATCGGCCGTCCACCAGCCATCCTCCGGCGTGCGTTCAATCCACCGGCCATCCTCCGGCGTGCGATTAATCCATCGGCCATCCATCAGCCATTCTCCGGCGTGCGTTCAATCCACCAGCCATTCTCCGGCGTGCGTTCAATTCACCGGCCATCCTCCGGCGTGCGTTTAATCCATCGGCCATCCATCAGCCATCCTCCGGCGTGCGTTTAATCCTATTGGCCATCCTCCGGCGAGCGTTTAATCCATCGGCCATCCACCAGCCATCCTCCGGCATGCGTTCAATCCACCGGCCATCCTCCGGCGTGCGTTCAATCCACCGGCCATCCTCCGGCGTGCGTTTAATCCATCGGCCATCCACCAGCCATCCTCCGGCGTGCGTTCAATCCACCGGCCATCCTCCGGCGTGCGTTTAATCCATCGGCCATCCACCAGCCATCCTCCGGCGTGCGTTTAATCCACCGGCCATCCTCCGGCGAGCGTTTAATCCATCGGCCATCCACCAGCCATACTCCGGCGTGCGATTAATCCACCGGCCATCCCCCGGCGTGCGTATAATCCATCGGCCATCCACCAGCCATCTTCTGGCGTGCGTTTAATCCACCGGCCATCCTCCGGCGATCGTTTAATCCATCGGCCGTCCACCAGCCATCCTCCGGCGTGCGTTCAATCCACCGGCCATCCTCCGGCGTGCGTTTAATCCATCGGCCATCCATCAGCCATCCTGCGGCGTGCGTTTAATCCACCGGCCATCCTCCGGCGAGCGTTTAATCCATCGGCCATCCACCAGCCATCCTCCGGCGTGCGTTTAATCCACCGGCCATCCTCCGGCGTGCGTTGAATCTATCGGCCATCCACCAGCCATCCTCCGGCGTCCGTTCAATTTACCGGCCATCTTCCGGCGTGCGTTTAATCCACCGGCAATCCTCCGGCGAGCGTTTAATCCATCGGCCGTCCACCAGCCATCCTCCGGCGTGCGTTCAATCCACCGGCCATCCTCCGGCGTGCGATTAATCCATCGGCCATCCATCAGCCATTCTCCGGCGTGCGTTCAATCCACCAGCCATTCTCCGGCGTGCGTTCAATTCACCGGCCATCCTCCGGCGTGCGTTTAATCCATCGGCCATCCACCAGCCATCCTCCGGCGTGCGTTTAATCCACCGGCCATCCTCCGGCGAGCGTTTAATCCATCGGCCATCCACCAGCCATCCTCCGGCGTGCGTTCAATCCACCGGCCATCCTCCGGCGTGCGTTTAATCCACCGGCCATCCTCCGGCGTGCGTTTAATCCATCGGCCATCCACCAGCCATCCTCCGGCGTGCGTTCAATCCACCGGCCATCCTCCGGCGTGCGTATAATCCATCGGCCATCCACCATCCATCCTCTGGCGTGCGTTTAATCCACCGGCCATCCTCCGGCGAGCGTTTAATCCATCGGCCATCCACCAGCCATACTCCGGCGTGCGATTAATCCACCGGCCATCCTCCGGCGTGCGTATAATCCATCGGCCATCCACCAGCCATCTTCTGGCGTGCGTTTAATCCACCGGCCATCCTCCGGCGATCGTTTAATCCATCGGCCGTCCACCAGCCATCCTCCGGCGTGCGTTCAATCCACCGGCCATCCTCCGGCGTGCGTTTAATCCATCGGCCATCCACCAGCCATCCTCCGGCGTGCGTTTAATCCACCGGCCATCCTCCGGCGAGCGTTTAATCCATCGGCCATCCACCAGCCATCCTCCGGCGTGCGTTTAATCCACCGGCCATCCTCCGGCGTGCGTTGAATCTATCGGCCATCCACCAGCCATCCTCCGGCGTCCGTTCAATTTACCGGCCATCTTCCGGCGTGCGTTTAATCCACCGGCAATCCTCCGGCGAGCGTTTAATCCATCGGCCGTCCACCAGCCATCCTCCGGCGTGCGTTCAATCCACCGGCCATCCTCCGGCGTGCGTTTAATCCATCGGCCATCCATCAGCCATCCTGCGACGTGCGTTTAATCCACCGGCCATCCTCCGGCGAGCGTTTAATCCATCGGCCATCCACCAGCCATCCTGCGGCGTGCGATTAATCCACCGGCCATCCTCCGGCGTGCGTATAATCCATCGGCCATCCACCAGCCATATTCTGGCGTGCGTTTAATCCACCGGCCATCCTCCGGCGAGCGTTTAATCCATCGGCCATCCACCAGCCATTCTCCGGCGTGCGTTCAATCCACCGGCCATCCTCCGGCGTGCGTATAATCCATCGGTTATCCACCATCCATCCTCTGGCGTGCGTTTAATCCACCGGCCATCCTCCGGCGAGCGTTTAATCCATCGGCCGTCCACCAGCCATCCTCCGGCGTGCGTTTAATCCACCGGCCATCCTCCGGCGTGCGTTCAATCCACCGGCCATCCTCCGGCGTGCGTTTAATCCATCGGCCATCCACCAGCCATCCTCCGGCGTGCGTTTAATCCACCGGCCATCCTCCGGCGTGCGTTTAATCCATCGGCCATCCACCAGCCATCCTCCGGCGTCCGTTTAATCCACCGGCCATCTTCCGGCGTGCGTTTAATCCATCGGCCATCCACCAGCCATCCTCTGGCGTGCGTTCAATCCACCGGCCATCCTCCGGCGTGCGTTTAATCCATCGGCCATCCACCAGCCATCCTCCGGCGTGCGTTTAATCCACCGGCCATCTTCCGGCGTGCGTTTAATCCATCGGCCATCCACCAGCCATCCTCTGGCGTGCGTTTAATCCACCGGCCATCCTCCGGCGAGCGTTTAATCCATCGGCCATCCACCAGCCATCCTCCGGCGTGCGTTTAATCCACCGGCCATCCTCCGGCGTGCGTCTAATCCATCGGCCATCCACCAGCCATCCTCCGGCGTGCGTTTAATCCATCGGCCATCCACCAGCCATCCTCCGGCGTGCGTTCAATCCACCGGCCATCCTCCGGCGAGCGTTTAATCCATCGGCCATCCACCAGCCATCCTCCGGCGTGCGTTCAATCCACCGGCCATCCTCCGGCGTGCGTTTAATCCATCGGCCATCCACCAGCCATCCTCCGGCGTGCGTTCAATCCACCGGCCATCCTTCGGCGTCCGTTTAATCCACCGGCCATCCTCCGGCGTGCGTTTAATCCACCGGCCATCGTCCGGCGTGCGTTTAAAACATCGGCCATCCATCAGCCATTCTCCGGCGTGCGTTTAATCCATTGGCCATCCTCCGGCGAGCGTTTAATCCATCGGCCATCCACCAGCCATCCTCCGGCGTGCGTTCAATCCACCGGCCATCCTCCGGCGTGCGTTTAATCCACCGGCCATCCTCCGGCGTGCGTTTAATCCATCGGCCATCCACCAGCCATTCTCCGGCGTGCGTTCAATCCACCGGCCATCCACCGGCGAGCGTTTAATCCATCGGCCATCCACCAGCCATCCTCCGGCGTGCGTTCAATCCACCGGCCATCCTCCGGCGTGCGTATAATCCATCGGCCATCCACCAGCCATCCTCCGGCGTGCGTTTAATCCACCGGCCATCCTCCGGCGAGCGTTTAATCCATCGGCCATCCACCAGCCATCCTCCGGCGTGCGTTCAATCCACCGGCCATCCTCCGGCGTGCGTTTAATCCATCGGCCATCCATCAGCCATCCTCCGGCGTACGTTCAATCCACCGGCCATCCTCCGGCGTGCGTTGAATCCATCGGCCATCCACCAGCTATCCTCCGGCGTGCGTTCAATCCACCGGCCATCCTCCGGCGTGCGTTTAATCCATCGGCCATCCATCAGCCATCCTCTGGCGTGCGTTTAATCCACCGGCCATCCTCCGGCGAGCGTTTAATCCATCGGCCATCCACCAGCCATCCTCCGGCGTGCGTTCAATCCACCGGCCATCCTCCGGCGTGCGTTTAATCCATCGGCCATCCACCAGCTATCCTCCAACGTGCGTTCAATCCACCGGCCATCCTCCGGCGTGCGTTTAATCCACCGGCCATCCTCCGGCGTGCGTTTAATCCATCGGCCATCTATCAGCCATCCTCCGCCGTGCGTTTAATCCACCGGCCATCCTCCGGCGAGCGTTTAATCAATCGGCCATCAACCAGCCATCCTCTGGCGTGCGTTCAATCCACCGGCCATCCTCCGGCGTGCGTTTAATCCATCGGCCATCCACCAGCCATCCTCCGGCGTGCGATTAATCCACCGGCCATCCTCTGGTGTGCGTATAATCCATCGGCCATTCACCAGCCATCCTCTGGCGTGAGTTTAATCCACCGGCCATCCTCCGGCGAGCGTTTAATCCATCGGCCGTCCACCAGCCATCCTCCGGCGTGCGTTCAATCCACCGGCCATCCTCCGACGTGCGTTTAATACATCGGCCATCAACCATCCATCCTCTGGCGTGCGTTTAATCCACCGGCCATCCTCCGGCGAGCGTTTAATCCATCGGCCATCCACCAGCCATCCTCTGGCGTGCGTTTAATCCACCGGCCATTCTCCGGCGATCGTTTAATCCATCGGCCATCCCCCAGCCATTTTCCGGCGTGCGTTCAATTCACCGGCCATTTTCCGGCGTGCGTTTAATCCATCGGCCATCCATCAGCCATCCTCCGGCGTACGTTTAATCGACCGGCCATCCTCCGGCGAGCGTTTAATCCATCGGCCATCCACCAGCCATCCTCCGGCGTGCGTTCAATCCACCGGCCATCCTCCGGCGTGCGTTTAATCCATCGGCCATCCACCAGCCATCCTCCGGCGTGCGTTTAATCCACCGGCCATCCTCCGGCGTTCGTATAATCCATCGGCCATCCACCAGCCATCCTCTGGCGTGCGTTTAATCCACCGGCCATCCTCCGGCGAACGTTTAATCCATCGGCCATCCACCAGCCATTCTCCGGCGTAGGTTAAATCCACCGGCCATCCTCCGGCGTGCGTTTAATCCACCGGCCATCCTCCGGCGAGCGTTTTATCCATCGGCCATCCACCAGCCATCCTCCGGCGTGCGTTCAATCCACCGGCCATCCTCCGGCGTGCGTTTAATCCATCGGCCATCCATCAGCCATTCTCCGGCGTGCGTTTAATCCACCGGCCATCCTCCGGCGAGCGTTTAATCCATCGGCCATCCACTAGCCATCCTCCGGCGTGCGTTCAATTCACCGGCCATCCTCCGGCGAGCGTTTAATCCATCGGCCATCCACCAGCCATCCTCCTCGGGAAAATCGGGTTTGAATAATGGATACTGATATTTCTAAATTAAATAATGAATGTTTATAATTAGAATTGAGAATTGAGAATTGGGAATTGAGAATTGAGAATTGGGAATTGAGAATTGAGAATTGAGAATTGAGAATTGAGAATTGAGAATTGAGAATTGAGAATTGAGAATTGAGAATTGAGAATGGAGAATTGAGAATAAAGAGTTTAGAATTACTGAGTTTAATTTAAAAAATCATGATACTGTACAGATTAAATTATTTAATTAATAGATTCTCTATTAATTCTTAATTATTCACTAGCAACTCAAACTGTCTGGTTTTGTTTTTAAATTATTTAAATTTCTTTAGATTCATAAGATTCATTGTAAAATAATAATTCGTCATGATTTAATTATTACTAGAAAGAAGAGATGATATTTATTTGTCGTAAATAGATTTCTTTATATAAAGGATAGAGGGAGTAGAAAATCGGGTTTGAATAACGGATTGAGAATTGGGAATTGGGAATTGGGAATTGAGAATTGAGAATTGAGAATTGAGAATTGAGAATTGAGAATTGAGAATTGAGAATTGAGAATTGAGAATTGAGAATTGAGAATTGAGAATTGAGAATTGAGAATTGAGAATTGAGAATTGAGAATTGAGAATTGAGAATTGAGAATTGAGAATTGAGAATTGAGAATTGAGAATTGAGAATTGAGAATTGAGAATTGAGAATTGAGAATTGAGAATTGAGAATTGAGAATTGAGAATTGAGAATTGAGAATTGAGAATTGAGAATTGAGAATTGAGAATTGAGAATTGAGAATTGAGAATTGAGAATTGAGAATTGAGAATTGAGAATTGAGAATTGAGAATTGAGAATTGAGAATTGAGAATTGAGAATTGAGAATTGAGAATTGAGAATTGAGAATTGAGAATTGAGAATTGAGAATTGAGAATTGAGAATTGAGAATTGAGAATTGAGAATTGAGAATTGAGAATTGAGAATTGAGAATTGAGAATTGAGAATTGAGAATTGAGAATTGAGAATTGAGAATTGAGAATTGAGAATTGAGAATTGAGAATTGAGAATTGAGAATTGAGAATTGAGAATTGAGAATTGAGAATTGAGAATTGAGAATTGAGAATTGAGAATTGAGAATTGAGAATTGAGAATTGAGAATTGAGAATTGAGAATTGAGAATTGAGAATTGAGAATTGAGAATTGAGAATTGAGAATTGAGAATTGAGAATTGAGAATTGAGAATTGAGAATTGAGAATTGAGAATTGAGAATTGAGAATTGAGAATAAGAGTTTAGAATTACTTAGTTTAATTTAAGGAATCATGATACTGTACAGATTAAATTATTTAATTAATAGAGATTCTCTATTAATTCTTAATTATTCACTGGCAACTCAAGCTCTTGTTTTGTTTTTAAATTATTTAAAATTCTTTAGATTATAAGATTCATGGTGAAATAATAATTCGTCATGATTTAATTCTTACTAGAAAGAAGAGGTGATATCTATTTGTCGTAAATAGATTTCTTTATATAAAGGATAGAGGGAATAGAAAATCGGGTTTGAATAACGGATACTGATATTTCTAAATTAAATAATGAATATTTATAATTAGAATTGAGAATTGACAATTGGGAATTGAGAATTGGAATTGGGAATTGGAATTGAGAATTGGGAATTGGGAATTGAGAATTGAGAATTGAGAATTGAGAATTGAGAATTGAGAATTGAGAATTGAGAATTGAGAATTGAGAATTGAGAATTGAGAATTGAGAATTGAGAATTGAGAATTGAGAATTGAGAATTGAGAATTGAGAATTGAGAATTGAGAATTGAGAATTGAGAATTGAGAATTGAGAATTGAGAATTGAGAATTGAGAATTGAGAATTGAGAATTGAGAATTGAGAATTGAGAATAAAGAGTTTAGAATTACTTAGTTTAATTTAAAGAATCATGATACTGTACAGATTAAATTATTTAATTAATAGAGATTCTCTATTAATTCTAATTATTCACTGGCAACTCAAGCTCTGGTTTTGTTTTTAAATTATTTAAAATTTTTTAGATTCTTAAAATTCATGGTGAAATAATAATTCGTCATGATTTAATTCTTACTAGAAAGAAGAGGTGATATCTATTTGTCGTAACTAGATTTCTTTATATAAAAGACAGAGGGAATAGAAAATCGGGTTTGAATAACGGATACTGATATTTCTAAATTAAATAATGAATATTTATAATTAGAATTGAGAATTGAGAATTGGGAATTGAGAATTGAGAATTGAGAATTGAGAATTGAGAATTGAGAATTGAGAATTGAGAATTGAGAATTGAGAATTGAGAATTGAGAATTGAGAATTGAGAATTGAGAATTGAGAATTGAGAATTGAGAATTGAGAATTGAGAATTGAGAATTGAGAATTGAGAATTGAGAATTGAGAATTGAGAATTGAGAATTGAGAATTGAGAATTGAGAATTGAGAATTGAGAATTGAGAATTGAGAATTGAGAATTGAGAATTGAGAATTGAGAATTGAGAATTGAGAATTGAGAATTGAGAATTGAGAATTGAGAATTGAGAATTGAGAATTGAGAATTGAGAATTGAGAATTGAGAATTGAGAATTGAGAATTGAGAATTGAGAATTGAGAATTGAGAATTGAGAATAAAGGTTTTAGAATTACTTAGTTTAATTTAAGGAATCATGATACTGTACAGATTAAATTATTTAATTAATAGAGATTCTCTATGAATTCTTAATTATTCACTGGCAACTCAAGCTCCCTGTTTTGTTTTTAAATTATTTATAATTCTTTAGATTCATAAGATTCATGGTAAAATAATAATTTGTCATGATTTAATTATTACTAGAAAGAAGAGGTGATATCTATTTGTCGTAAATAGATTTCTTTATATAAAGGATAGAGGGAATAGAAAATCGGGTTTGAATAACGGATACTGATATTTCTAAATTAAATAATGAATATTTATAATTAGAATTGAGAATTGAGAATTGAGAATTGAGAATTGGGAATTGAGAATTGGAATTGGAATGGGAATTGAGAATTGAGAATTGAGAATTGAGAATTGAGAATTGAGAATTGAGAATTGAGAATTGAGAATTGAGAATTGAGAATTGAGAATTGAGAATTGAGAATTGAGAATTGAGAATTGAGAATTGAGAATTGAGAATTGAGAATTGAGAATTGAGAATTGAGAATTGAGAATTGAGAATTGAGAATTGAGAATTGAGAATTGAGAATTGAGAATTGAGAATTGAGAATTGAGAATTGAGAATTGGGAATTGGGAATTGAGAATTGAGAATTGAGAATTGAGAATTGAGAATTGAGAATTGAGAATTGAGAATTGAGAATTGAGAATTGAGAATTGAGAATTGAGAATTGAGAATTGAGAATTGAGAATTGAGAATTGAGAATTGAGAATTGAGAATTGAGAATTGAGAATTGAGAATTGAGAATTGAGAATTGAGAATTGAGAATTGAGAATTGAGAATTGAGAATTGAGAATTGAGAATTGAGAATTGAGAATTGAGAATTGAGAATTGAGAATTGAGAATTGAGAATTGAGAATTGAGAATTGAGAATTGAGAATTGAGAATTGAGAATTGAGAATTGAGAATTGAGAATTGAGAATTGAGAATTGAGAATTGAGAATTGAGAATTGAGAATTGAGAATTGAGAATTGAGAATTGAGAATTGAGAATTGAGAATTGAGAATTGAGAATTGAGAATTGAGAATTGAGAATTGAGAATTGAGAATTGAGAATTGAGAATTGAGAATTGAGAATTGAGAATTGAGAATTGAGAATTGAGAATTGAGAATTGAGAATTGAGAATTGAGAATTGAGAATTGAGAATTGAGAATTGAGAATTGAGAATTGAGAATTGAGAATTGAGAATTGAGAATTGAGAATTGAGAATTGAGAATTGAGAATTGAGAATTGAGAATTGAGAATTGAGAATTGAGAATTGAGAATTGAGAATTGAGAATTGAGAATTGAGAATTGAGAATTGAGAATTGAGAATTGAGAATTGAGAATTGAGAATTGAGAATTGAGAATTGAGAATTGAGAATTGAGAATTGAGAATTGAGAATTGAGAATTGAGAATTGAGAATTGAGAATTGAGAATTGAGAATTGAGAATTGAGAATTGAGAATTGAGAATTGAGAATTGAGAATTGAGAATTGAGAATTGAGAATTGAGAATTGAGAATTGAGAATTGAGAATTGAGAATTGAGAATTGAGAATTGAGAATTGAGAATTGAGAATTGAGAATTGAGAATTGAGAATTGAGAATTGAGAATTGAGAATTGAGAATTGAGAATTGAGAATTGAGAATTGAGAATTGAGAATTGAGAATTGAGAATTGAGAATTGAGAATTGAGAATAAAGGTTTAGAATTACTTAGTTTAATTTAAGGGAATCATGATACTGTACAGATTAAATTATTTAATTAATAGAGATTCTCTATGAATTCTTAATTATTCACTGGCAACTCAAGCTCTTGTTTTGTTTTTAAATTATTTAAAATTCTTTAGATTTATAAGATTCATGGTGAAATAATAATTCGTCATGATTTAATTATTACTAGAAAGAAGAGGTGATATCTATTTGTCGTAAATAGATTTCTTTATATAAAGGATAGAGGGAATAGAAAATCGGGTTTGAATAACGGATACTGATATTTCTAAATTAAATAATGAATATTTATAATTAGAATTGAGAATTGACAATTGGGAATTGAGAATTGGGAATTGGGAATTGAGAATTGGGAATTGAGAATTGAGAATTGAGAATTGAGAATTGAGAATTGAGAATTGAGAATTGAGAATTGAGAATTGAGAATTGAGAATTGAGAATTGAGAATTGAGAATTGAGAATTGAGAATTGAGAATTGAGAATTGAGAATTGAGAATTGAGAATTGAGAATTGAGAATTGAGAATTGAGAATTGAGAATTGAGAATTGAGAATTGAGAATTGAGAATTGAGAATTGAGAATTGAGAATTGAGAATTGAGAATTGAGAATTGAGAATTGAGAATAAAGGTTTAGAATTACTTAGTTTAATTTAAGGAATCATGATACTGTACAGATTAAATTATTTAATTAATAGAGATTCTCTATGAATTCTTAATTATTCACTGGCAACTCAAGCTCTTTGTTTTGTTTTTAAATTATTTAAAATTCTTTAGATTTATAAGATTCATGGTAAAATAATAATTCGTCATGATTTAATTATTACTAGAAAGAAGAGGTGATATCTATTTGTCGTAAATAGATTTCTTTATATAAAGGATAGAGGGAATAGAAAATCGGGTTTGAATAACGGATACTGATATTTCTAAATTAAATAATGAATATTTATAATTAGAATTGAGAATTGACAATTGGGAATTGAGAATTGGGAATTGGGAATTGGGAATTGGGAATTGGAATTGGAATTGAGAATTGAGAATTGAGAATTGAGAATTGAGAATTGAGAATTGAGAATTGAGAATTGAGAATTGAGAATTGAGAATTGAGAATTGAGAATTGAGAATTGAGAATTGAGAATTGAGAATTGAGAATTGAGAATTGAGAATTGAGAATTGAGAATTGAGAATTGAGAATTGAGAATTGAGAATTGAGAATTGAGAATTGAGAATTGAGAATTGAGAATTGAGAATAAAGGTTTTAGAATTACTTAGTTTAATTTAGGGAATCATGATACTGTACAGATTAAATTATTTAATTAATAGAGATTCTCTATGAATTCTTAATTATTCACTGGAAACTCAAGCTCCCTGTTTTGTTTTTAAATTATTTAAAATTCTTTAGATTCATAAGATTTATGGTAAAATAATAATTCGTCATGATTTAATTATTACTAGAAAGTAGAGGTGATATCTATTTGTCGTAAATAGATTTCTTTATATAAAGGATAGAGGGAATAGAAAATCGGGTTTGAATAACGGATACTGATATTTCTAAATTAAATAATGAATATTTATAATAGAATTGAGAATTGACAATTGGGAATTGAGAATTGGGAATTGGAATTGGAATTGGGAATTGGGAATTGAGAATTGAGAATTGAGAATTGAGAATTGAGAATTGAGAATTGAGAATTGAGAATTGAGAATTGAGAATTGAGAATTGAGAATTGAGAATTGAGAATTGAGAATTGAGAATTGAGAATTGAGAATGAGATTGAGAAATGAGAATTAAGAATTGAGAATTGAAAATTGAGAATTGAGAATTGAGAATTGAGAATTGAGAATTGAGAACTGAGAACTGAGAACTGAGAACTGAGAACTGAGAACTGAGAACTGAGAATTGAGAATTGAGAATTGAGAATTGAGAATTGAGAATTGAGAATGAGAATTGAGAATTGAGAATTGAGAATTGAGAATTGAGAATTGAGAATGAGAATTGAGAATTGAGAATTGAGAATTGAGAATTGAGAATTGAGAATTGAGAATTGAGAATTGAGAATTGAGAATTGAGAATTGAGAATTGAGAATTGAGAATTGAGAATTGAGAATTGAGAATTGAGAATTGAGAATTGAGAATTGAGAATTGAGAATTGAGAATTGAGAATTGAGAATTGAGAATTGAGAATTGAGAATTGAGAATTGAGAATTGAGAATTGACAATTGAGAATTGAGAATTGGGAATTGGGAATTGGGAATTGAGAATTGAGAATTGAGAATTGAGAATTGAGAATTGAGAATTGAGAATTGAGAATTGAGAATTGAGAATTGAGAATTGAGAATTGAGAATTGAGAATTGAGAATTGAGAATTGAGAATTGAGAATTGAGAATTGAGAATTGAGATTGAGAATTGAGAATTGAGAATTGAGAATTGAGAATTGAGAATTGAGAATTGAGAATTGAGATTGAGAATTGAGAATTGAGAATTGAGAATTGAGAATTGAGAATTGAGAATTGAGAATTGAGAATTGAGAATTGAGAATTGAGAATTGAGAATTGAGAATTGAGAATTGAGAATTGAGAATTGAGAATTGAGAATTGAGAATTGAGAATTGAGAATTGAGAATTGAGAATTGAGAATTGAGAATTGAGAATTGAGAATTAAGAATTGAGAATAAAGAGTTTAGAATTACTTAGTTTAATTTAAAGAATCATGATACTGTACAGATTAAATTATTTAATTAATAGAGATTCTCTATTAATTCTTAATTATTCACTGGCAACTCAAGCTCTTGGTTTTGTTTTTAAATTATTTAAGATTCTTTAGATTTATAAGATTCATGGTGAAATAATAATTCGTCATGATTTAATTCTTACTAGAAAGAAGAGGTGATATCTATTTGTCGTAACTAGATTTCTTTATATAAAGGATAGAGGGAATAGAAAATCGGGTTTGAATAACGGATACTGATATTTCTAAATTAAATAATGAATATTTATAATTAGAATTGAGAATTGAGAATTGGGAATTGAGAATTGGAATGGAATTGAGAATTGGGAATTGAGAATTGGGAATTGAGAATTGAGAATTGAGAATTGAGAATTGAGAATTGAGAATTGAGAATTGAGAATTGAGAATTGAGAATTGAGAATTGAGAATTGAGAATTGAGAATTGAGAATTGAGAATTGAGAATTGAGAATTGAGAATTGAGAATTGAGAATTGAGAATTGAGAATTGAGAATTGAGAATTGAGAATTAAGAATTGAGAATTGAGAATAAAGGTTTTAGAATTACTTAGTTTAATTTAGGGAATCATGATACTGTACAGATTAAATTATTTAATTAATAGAGATTCTCTATGAATTCTTAATTATTCACTGGCAACTCAAGCTCCCTGTTTTGTTTTTAAATTATTTATAATTCTTTAGATTCATAAGATTCATGGTAAAATAATAATTTGTCATGATTTAATTATTACTAGAAAGAAGAGGTGATATCTATTTGTCGTAAATAGATTTCTTTATATAAAGGATAGAGGGAATAGAAAATCGGGTTTGAATAACGGATACTGATATTTCTAAATTAAATAATGAATATTTATAATTAGAATTGAGAATTGAGAATTGAGAATTGAGAATTGAGAATTGAGAATTGAGAATTGAGAATTGAGAATTGAGAATTGAGAATTGAGAATTGAGAATTGAGAATTGAGAATTGAGAATTGAGAATTGAGAATTGAGAATTGAGAATTGAGAATTGAGAATTGAGAATTGAGAATTGAGAATTGAGAATTGAGAATTGAGAATTGAGAATTGAGAATTGAGAATTGAGAATTGAGAATTGAGAATTGAGAATTGAGAATTGAGAATTGAGAATTGAGAATTGAGAATTGAGAATTGAGAATTGAGAATTGAGAATTGAGAATTGAGAATTGAGAATTGAGAATTGAGAATTGAGAATTGAGAATTGAGAATTGAGAATTGAGAATTGAGAATTGAGAATTGAGAATTGAGAATTGAGAATTGAGAATTGAGAATTGAGAATTGAGAATTGAGAATTGAGAATATAGAGTTTAGAATTACTTAGTTTAATTTAAAGAATCATGATACTGTACAGATTAAATTATTTAATAAATAGAGATTCTCTATTAATTCTAATTATTCACTGGCAACTCAAGCTCTGGTTTTGTTTTAAATTATTTAAGATTTTTTAGATTCTTAAAATTCATGGTGAAATAATAATTCGTCATGATTTAATTCTTACTAGAAAGAAGAGGTGATATCTATTGTCGTAACTAGATTTCTTTTATATAAAGGACAGAGGGAATAGAAAATCGGGTTTGAATAACGGATACTGATATTTCTAAATTAAATAATGAATATTTATAATTAGAATTGAGAATTGAGAATTGAGAATTGAGAATTGAGAATTGAGAATTGAGAATTGAGAATTGAGAATTGAGAATTGAGAATAAAGAGTTGAGAATTGAGAATTGAGATTGAGAATTGAGAATTGAGAGTGAGAATTGAGAATTGAGAATTGAGAATTGAGAATTGAGAATTGAGAATTGAGAATTGAGAATTGAGAATAAAGAGTTTAGAATTACTTAGTTTAATTTAAAGAATCATGATACTGTACAGATTAAATTATTTAATTAATAGAGATTCTCTATTAATTCTTAATTATTCACTGGCAACTCAAGCTCTGGTTTTGTTTTTAAATTATTTAAAATTTTTTAGATTCTTAAAATTCATGGTGAAATAATAATTCGTCATGATTTAATTCTTACTAGAAAGAAGAGGTGATATCTATTTGTCGTAACTAGATTTCTTTATATAAAGGACAGAGGGAATAGAAAATCGGGTTTGAATAACGGATACTGATATTTCTAAATTAAATAATGAATATTTATAATTAGAATTGAGAATTGAGAATTGGGAATTGAGAATTGGAATTGAATTGAGAATTGAGAATTGAGAATTGAGAATTGAGAATTGAGAATTGAGAATTGAGAATTGAGAATTGAGAATTGAGAATTGAGAATTGAGAATTGAGAATTGAGAATTGAGAATTGAGAATTGAGAATTGAGAATTGAGAATTGAGAATTGAGAATTGAGAATTGAGAATTGAGAATTGAGAATTGAGAATTGAGAATTGAGAATTGAGAATTGAGAATTGAGAATTGAGAATTGAGAATTGAGAATTGAGAATTGAGAATTGAGAATTGAGAATTGAGAATTGAGAATTGAGAATTGAGAATTGAGAATTGAGAATTGAGAATTGAGAATTGAGAATTGAGAATTGAGAATTGAGAATTGAGAATTGAGAATTGAGAATTGAGAATTGAGAATTGAGAATTGAGAATAAAGAGTTTAGAATTACTTAGTTTAATTTAAAGAATCATGATACTGTACAGATTAAATTATTTAATTAATAGAGATTCTCTATTAATTCTAATTAGTCACTGGCAACTCAAGCTCTGGTTTTGTTTTTAAATTATTTAAAATTTTTAGATTCTTAAAATTCATGGTGAAATAATAATTCGTCATGATTTAATTCTTACTAGAAAGAAGAGGTGATATCTATTTGTCGTAACTAGATTTCTTTATATAAAGGACAGAGGGAATAGAAAATCGGGTTTGAATAACGGATACTGATATTTCTAAATTAAATAATGAATATTTATAATTAGAATTGAGAATTGAGAATTGGGAATTGAGAATTGAGAATTGAGAATTAGAATTGAGAATTGAGAATTGAGAATTGAGAATGAGAATTGAGAATTGAGAATTGAGAATTGAGAATTGAGAATTGAGAATTGAGAATTGAGAATTGAGAATTGAGAATTGAGAATTGAGAATTGAGAATTGAGAATTGAGAATTGAGAATTGAGAATTGAGAATTGAGAATTGAGAATTGAGAATTGAGAATTGAGAATTGAGAATTGAGAATTGAGAATTGAGAATTGAGAATTGAGAATTGAGAATTGAGAATTGAGAATTGAGAATTGAGAATTGAGAATTGAGAATTGAGAATTGAGAATTGAGAATTGAGAATTGAGAATTGAGAATTGAGAATTGAGAATTGAGAATTGAGAATTGAGAATTGAGAATTGAGAATTGAGAATTGAGAATTGAGAATTGAGAATTGAGAATTGAGAATTGAGAATTGAGAATTGAGAATTGAGAATTGAGAATTGAGAATTGAGAATTGAGAATTGAGAATTGAGAATGAGAATTGAGAATTGAGAATTGAGAATTGAGAATTGAGAATTGAGAATTGAGAATTGAGAATTGAGAATTGAGAATTGAGAATTGAGAATTGAGAATTGAGAATTGAGAATTGAGAATTGAGAATTGAGAATTGAGAATTGAGAATTGAGAATTGAGAATTGAGAATTGAGAATTGAGAATTGAGAATTGAGAATTGAGAATTGAGAATTGAGAATTGAGAATTGAGAATTGAGAATTGAGAAGTGAGAATTGAGAATTGAGAATTGAGAATTGAGAATTGAGAATTGAGAATTGAGAATTGAGAATTGAGAATTGAGAATTGAGAATTGAGAATTGAGAATTGAGAATTGAGAATTGAGAATTGAGAATTGAGAATTGAGAATTGAGAATTGAGAATTGAGAATTGAGAATTGAGAATTGAGAATTGAGAATTGAGAATTGAGAATTGAGAATTGAGAATTGAGAATTGAGAATTGAGAATTGAGAATTGAGAATTGAGAATTGAGAATTGAGAATTGAGAATTGAGAATTGAGAATTGAGAATTGAGAATTGAGAATTGAGAATAAAGAGTTTAGAATTACTTAGTTTAATTTAAAGAATCATGATACTGTACAGATTAAATTATTTAATTAATAGAGATTCTCTATTAATTCTAATTAGTCACTGGCAACTCAAGCTCTGGTTTTGTTTTTAAATTATTTAAGATTTTTTAGATTCTTAAAATTTATGGTGAAATAATAATTCGTCATGATTTAATTCTTACTAGAAAGAAGAGGTGATATCTATTTGTCGTAACTAGATTTCTTTTATATAAAGGACAGAGGGAATAGAAAATCGGGTTTGAATAACGGATACTGATATTTCTAAATTAAATAATGAATATTTATAATTAGAATTGAGAATTGAGAATTGGGAATTGAGAATTGAGAATTGAGAATTGAGAATTGAGAATTGAGAATTGAGAATTGAGAATTGAGAATTGAGAATTGAGAATTGAGAATTGAGAATTGAGAATTGAGAATTGAGAATTGAGAATTGAGAATTGAGAATTGAGAATTGAGAATTGAGAATTGAGAATTGAGAATTGAGAATTGAGAATTGAGAATTGAGAATTGAGAATTGAGAATTGAGAATTGAGAATTGAGAATTGAGAATTGAGAATTGAGAATTGAGAATTGAGAATTGAGAATTGAGAATTGAGAATTGAGAATTGAGAATTGAGAATTGAGAATTGAGAATTGAGAATTGAGAATTGAGAATTGAGAATTGAGAATTGAGAATTAGAATTGAGAATTGAGAATTGAGAATTGAGAATTGAGAATTGAGAATTGAGAATTGAGAATTGAGAATTGAGAATTGAGAATTGAGAATTGAGAATTGAATTGAGATTGAGAATTGAGAATTGAGAATTGAGAATTGAGAATTGAGATTGAGAATGAGAGAAATTGAGAATTGAGAATTGAGAATGAGATTGAATGAGAATTTAGACTTTGAGAATTGAGAATGAGAATTTGAATTGAGAATTGAGAATTGAGAATTGAGAATTGAGAATTGCGAATTGAGAATTGAGAACTTGCGAATGAGAATAGAATTTGAGAATTGAGAATTGAGAATTGAGAATTGCCGACATTGAGAATTGAGAATTGAGGAATTGAGAATTGAGAATGAGAATTGAGAATTGAGAATTGCGAATTGAGGAATTGAGAATTGAGAATTGAGAATTGAGACATTGCGGAATTGAGAATGAGGAATTGGATATTGAGGAATTGAGAATTGAGGAATTGAGAATTGAGAATTGAGAAGTTGAGAATTGAGAATTGAGAATTGAGAATTGAGAATTGAGAATTGAGAATTGAGAATTGAGGAATTGAGAATTGAGAATGAGGAATTTGAGAAATTGAGAATTGAGAATTGAGAATTGAGAATTGAGAATTGAGAATTGAGAATTGAGAATTGAGAATTGAGAATTGAGAATTGAGAATTGAGAATTGAGAATTGAGAATTGAGAATTGAGAATTGAGAATTGAGAATTGAGAATAAAGAGTTTAGAATTACTTAGTTTAATTTAAAGAATCATGATACTGTACAGATTAAATTATTTAATTAATAGAGATTCTCTATTAATTCTTAATTATTCACTGGCAACTCAAGCTCTGGTTTTGTTTTTAAATTATTTAAAATTTTTAGATTCTTAAAATTCATGGTGAAATAATAATTCGTCATGATTTAATTCTTACTAGAAAGAAGAGGTGATATCTATTTGTCGTAACTAGATTTCTTTTATATAAAGGACAGAGGGAATAGAAAATCGGGTTTGAATAACGGATACTGATATTTCTAAATTAAATAATGAATATTTATAATTAGAATTGAGAATTGAGAATTGGGAATTGAGAATTGAGAATTGAATTGAATTGGAATTGAGAATTGAGAATTGAGAATTGAGAATTGAGAATTGAGAATTGAAATGAGAATTGAGAATTGAGAATTGAGAATTGAGAATTGAGAATTGAGAATTGAGAATTGAGAATTGAGAATTGAGAATTGAGAATTGAGAATTGAGAATTGAGAATTGAGAATTGAGAATTGAGAATTGGAATTGAGAATTGCGAATTGAGAATGAGAATTGAGAATTGAGAATTGAGAATTGAGAATTGAGAATTGAGAATTGGAATTGAGAATTGGAATTGAGAATTGAGAATTGAGAATTGAGAATTGAGAATTGAGAATGAGAATTGAGAATTGAGAATTGAGAATTGAGAATTGAGAATTGAGAATTGAGAATTGAGAATTGGAATTGAGAATTGAGAATTGGGAATTGAGAATTGAGAATTGAGAATGGGAATTGAGAATTGAGAATTGAGAATAAAGGTTTTAGAATTACTTAGTTTAATTTAAGGGAATCATGATACTGTACAGATAAATTATTTAATTAATAGAGATTCTCTATGAATTCTTAATTATTCACTGGCAACTCAAGCTCTTGTTTTGTTTTTAAATTATTTAAGATTCTTTAGATTCTAAGATTCATGGTGAAATAATAATTCGTCATGATTTAATTCTTACTAGAAAGAAGAGGTGATATCTATTTGTCGTAACTAGATTTCTTTATATAAAGGATCGAGGGAATAGAAAATCGGGTTTGAATACGGATACTGATATTTCTAAATTAATAATGAATATTTATAATTAGAATTGAGAATTGAGAATTGGGAATTGAGAATTGAGAATTGGAATTAGAATTGGGAATTGAGAATTGAGAATTGAGAATTGAGAATTGAGAATTGAGAATTGAGAATTGAGAATTGAGAATTGAGAATTGAGAATTGAGAATTGAGAATTGAGAATTGAGAATTGAGAATTGAGAATTGAGAATTGAGAATTGAGAATTGAGAATTGAGAATTGAGAATTGAGAATAAAGAGTTTAGAATTACTTAGTTTAATTTAAAGAATCATGATACTGTACAGATTAAATTATTTAATTAATAGAGATTCTCTATTAATTCTAATTAGTCACTGGCAACTCAAGCTCTGGTTTTGTTTTTAAATTATTTAAGATTTTTTAGATTCTTAAAATTTATGGTGAAATAATAATTCGTCATGATTTAATTCTTACTAGAAGAAGAGGTGATATCTATTTGTCGTAACTAGATTTCTTTATATAAAGGATAGAGGGAATAGAAAATCGGGTTTGAATAACGGATACTGATATTTCTAAATTAAATAATGAATATTTATAATTAGAATTGAGAATTGAGAATTGGGAATTGAGAATTGAGAATTGAGAATTGAGAATTGAGAATTGAGAATTGAGAATTGAGATTGAGAAATTGAGAATTGAGAATTGAGAATAGATGAGAATTGAGAATTGAGATTGAGAATTGAGAATTGAGAATTGATGAATTGAGAATTGGAATTGAGAATTGAGAATTGAGAATTGAGAATTGAGAATTGAGAATTGAGAATGAGAATTGAGAATTGAGAAGAGAATTAGAATTAGAATTGAGAATTGAGAATTGAGAATTGAGAATTGAGAATTGAGAATGAGAATTGGAGAAGTTGAGGAAGTGAGAATTGAGAATTGAGAATTGAGAATGGGACATTGGAAATTGAGAATTAGGAATTGAGAGTGAGAGTTGAGAAGAGTGAGAGTTGAGAGTTGAGAAGTGAGAATTGAGAAGTGGGAATTGAGATGAGCAATTGAGAATTTGAGAATGAGAATTTGAGAATTGGAGAATTGAGAATTGAGATTGAGAATGAGAATTTGAGGAATTGAGAATTGAGAATTGGAGAATTGGGCATGGAATTGGGAATGAATTGAGAATTGAGAATTGGAATGAGCATTGAGAATTGAGAATTGAATTGAGAATCTGAGGAATTGAGAATTTGAGGAATTGAGAATTGAGAATTGAGGATGAATTGAGAATTGAGAAT
>NW_027249528.1:0-143875 GCF_030848795.1 Temnothorax nylanderi | reverse complement strand
ATGACGACGCGGAATATTTACAGGTCGCACAGAAGATAACAATGAAAAAACGCGAACACTACGTGAGAGAACGAAAGTAAGAAAAACCAAGCTGGTATGGCAGTCCGTGCGCCAATATTGCGGAAGTAGTTCCGAGAAATTACAATGAAGCCATTATTCAAAATAGTCTAAAAATTGGATTATTGGCAATGATGACGATTTAAACTCATTAAAAAATAATAATACTTGGCAATTAGTAGATAAACCGAAGAATGCGAAGTTTTAGGAAATCGTTGGTATTTAGAAAGAAAGAATGCGATGAAAACGTGAAATATAAAGCCAGATTAGTATAAAGGGGTGTTCACAACGCGAGGGTATAGATTATATCGAAACTTTTAGTCCAGTTGTACGATATGATACACTGCGAACAATATTAAGTGTAGCGGCAAGTAGCAAGCTAAAAATGCGACAATTTGATGTAAAGACAGCTTTCTTGTACAGTCCTTTAAAGGAAGAGATATTTATGAGTCAGCCAGAAGGCTTTGGAAATGGTACAAGTAAGGTGTGCAAGTTAATAAAAAGTATATATGGGTTGAAACAAGCACCCAGATGCTGGGGCGAACTTTTGAGAAATTCCTAAAAGATTGCAATTTAAGGGAGAGTAAAGCCGATCCATTTTGTACTATAGAAAGAAACGCGGTAAAATTTTGATAATAGCTTTATGGGTAGATGATGGCTTAGTGTTAGGATCATGCGAAAAAGAGATTGATGAGTTCCTTTGTAAATTAAGCAACAAATTTGAAGTAACAATTTTTGAAAATGTAAGAATGTTTGTAGGAATGGAAATTTATAGATTAAGTGATGATATGATCTTTGTAAGTCAAGAAACATATGCGAGAAAAATTGTAGAGCGATTCAATATGAGTGATGCAAAAGAAGTAAAAATCCCGATTGAGCATGAGTGGGATGCATATGATCCAAAGACACTGATAGCAGTGTGCCTTACCGGAGAAGCAGTAGGCAATCTAATGTTTTTGCAAGTTGTAAGTAGACCAGATATTGCGTTTGCGTTGAATGTAGCATCAAGAGCGTTAGATAATCCGACAAAAGCACATTGGAATTTAGTTAAACGAATAATTCGTTATGTTAAGGGTACTGCGAATTACGGAATTGTATATGGCGCAAATAATCAATTTAAAACTTTTCTGATGCCGACTATGCAGGTGATAAAGAAACACGAAAATCCACAACAGGTGTAGTATGTATATATGGCGGAGCTGCGATTAGCTGGCAAAGTAAGAAACAACAATGTGTAGCTGTTTCTACAACAGAAGCCGAATACGTAAGTGCAGCAGCAGCAGCGAGAGAGAATGTGTGGGTCATGAGATTATTAAGAGAACTTGATGTAAGTGTGAGTGAGAATATATTATATATAGATAATCAAAGTGCGTTGAAACTGGTGAAGAATCCAGAGTTTCACCAAAGAAGTAAACATATTGATGTGAAATATCATTTTGTGCGAGATCTCTATGAAAGAGGTGAGATAAATGTATGTTATGTAAGAACTGAAGAACAGTTAGCTGATATTTTCACAAAAGTTTTAAATGTTAAAAGATTTGAGTTTTTGCGCAGCAAGTTAGGGATTATAAGCAAAGATAATGTTTGCATAGAAAATTAGCTTTTAGGGAGAGTGTTAAGAATTTAAATGTAAGTCTAATAGGAAAAGCAAATTTCTATAGGCTAGTTCGAAGCATCACTCAGTATGTATTGTCACGAGGTGAGCGTGTCCTATGCGTGAACAATATTATTATAAGCTCGACACAGTCAGAACTCAGTCGTACACGAGCAGTCGCTGACTAATGACGTTAATGTATAGACTTCCGTTTCAAATAAACGATATTTGTTCTTTGTGATAAGAAAAGTCTCAACAATTTTCAATGTAGACTTTTTCTCTTCCCAGTCGGCTTTTATTTTCCATTATTTTCCTTTTATTTTCTTGATCCTTTATTTTTGCCTGTATTATTTTTCCTCCTCCTACTAATCTTGCTCTTTCCACCTTCGCCTCTACTCCCAGCCGTTCTTTCACAAATTCTTCTACTTTCTTTTTCAAGCTTTTTCTTTCCCCTCCTATATTAATTATATTAATTATTTATAATAATTATATTAATATATTGTGTTATATGTTATATTAATTTTAATCACATAATTAATTACATAATTAATAACATATTAATTTTAATACATAATATTAATACATAATTAATATAACAGTAAAATTAACCGGTGTCTGGATTAATGTTCGGCAAGCAGAGGACATCAGTCGATCGAAGACGCTGCCGTGGAAGACGTGGATGCTGAGACCGCGAAGCCACCTCACCGCTTCAAAGCCAATCCTTCTCGTCAATAATAACGATGAATTAATCTTTCTAAAAAATTACAATTATAAAAATTAATTACTTGCAAATATTCAGTTTTAGTACAAAATCATCATTTTATTATAATTATATTAAGTTGAGAAGATAGATTTACTTACATAAAATTGCCAGATCGCTGATTACTATTGACTGTTCAGTAAGAACAGATCAATCGCAATCTGTTGTCCGCTGCAATCCAAAGCGAATCTCTTGTAGAAATTCGTTGTGGGATTAAGATGTGCACGTCTTTGTTCACTCTATTACTGGGATCTTCTCTCGGCTGCAGGGCTCCTGGACCGATATTAGGCAGGCATGTTTGGAAAACGGCGATACGTCCTCGGTGCTGGAGAGGAGTTTCTGAGCAGTTTGAAGACCGGCACCAAGGGCGTTGTTATTATCAAAAGTGCCACAGAACTTGATGGGCAGCTAGGCGAGAAGGTCACGGAATCGGCAGGCCCAAAGATATTTCGGATGACTTTTGTCTTGTGCCATGTTCATTCAAGATTTTCATTCCTTCATTCGTTCATTCATTAACGAGAGTTGTTCACGTTACAATCATTCAATGTCAAACATATTATTCATTTATTCATACATCATCTGGTGAAAAAACTTCTCATATTTTCTCAAAAATTTTACAAGAATTGGGACTCATGAAAAATTCTGAAGAAGTATGTGATATTTCTCAGATACTTTCAGAAATAATTGAAGATTTTTAGAATATTTCAATATCCGTATATATAAAAATTCTGATATTTTTTTAATACCGTATTAATACTATGTAACCTTCCATGGATGCCCTGGTAAAAAAATATCAGAATTTTTCACATTATTAATCAGAATTTCTATAAAAATTTCAGATTTTTTTAGAATACTCAGAAATTTTCGGATTTTTTATACGAATTAAACAACTCAGACAAAATAAGAATAAAATATTTTTCGCTAATATATCCTTGCAGAAATCTGAATAAATATGAGAAAATCTGTGCAATTTATCAGAATTTTCATATATACGGATATTGAAATATCTAAAAATCTTCAATTATTTCTGAAAGTATCTGAGAAATATCATATACTTCTTCAGAATTTTTCATGAGTCCCAATTCTTGTAAAATTTCTGAGAAAATATGAGAAGTTTTTTCACCAAGATGATGTATGAATAAATGAATAATATGTTTGACATTGAATGATTGTAACGTGAACTCTCGTTAATGAATGAACGAATGAAGGAATGAAAATCTTGAATGAACATGGCACAAGACAAAAGTCATCCGAAATATCTTTGGGCCTGCCGATTCCGTGACCTTCTCGCCTAGCTGCCCATCAAGTTCTGTGGCACTTTTGATAATAACAACGCCCTTGGTGCCGGTCTTCAAACTGCTCAGAAACTCCTCTCCAGCACCCGAGGACGTATCGCCGTTTTCCAAACATGCCTGCCTAATATCGGTCCAGGAGCCCTGCAGCCGAGAGAAGATCCCAGTAATAGAGTGAACAAAGACGTGCACATCTTAATCCCACAACGAATTTCTACAAGAGATTCGCTTTGGATTGCAGCGGACAACAGATTGCGATTGATCTGTTCTTACTGAACAGTCAATAGTAATCAGCGATCTGGCAATTTTATGTAAGTAAATCTATCTTCTCAACTTAATATAATTATAATAAAATGATGATTTTGTACTAAAACTGAATATTTGCAAGTAATTAATTTTTATAATTGTAATTTTTTAGAAAGATTAATTCATCGTTATTATTTGACGAGAAGGATTGGCTTTGAAGCGGTGAGGTGGCTTCGCGGTCTCAGCATCCACGTCTTCCACGGCAGCGTCTTCGATCGACTGATGTCCTCTGCTTGCCGAACATTAATCCAGACACCGGTTAATTTTACTGTTATATTAATTATGTATTAATATTATGTATTAAAATTAATATGTTATTAATTATGTAATTAATTATGTGATTAATTATGTAATTAAAAATTAAACACAATATATTAATATAATTATTATAAATAATTAATATAATTAATATCTATAATTATTATAATAATTAATATAATTATTATAAATAATTATACTAATATGTTATATTACATTAATTTTTAATGTTACACATGTCTTGAAAATAAAAATTGATTTATAAAATAAAATTGTCTATTTAGCTTATTCTTTTATACTAACCCCGATATTACAGTATCCAGTTGATATCTTAAGATTTTCCGCGGCGCGGCGCACAAGATATATTTCGTGAATCTCCACCTTGTATAGTTCACTTTGACAGCTATCATAACCGTTCACTACGTGTATACAGAGATGGTGGATCGCGATCTCAAATTTCTGCGCGTTCCAAAAATCATAAAAAAAAGTGTTGCAACCTTTCCGTGAACGACTGTACATGATAAAAATTAGATGGCACACCGTTTTACTTTTCAATAGCATAAATAATATTCTACACAATATAAAAGTTTTAAAAAATAATTGTCTTGAGAAAAATGGTGATTCTTACTAATGAATTAAATTTATGTCAAACATAATAAAAATTGGATAAATTAAAATTATGTCAGGACATAATAAAAATTCAGAATTATTTTTATGTCCCGACATAATTTTAATTTCACGAATTAAAATTATGTCGAGACATCATAAAAATTGTATGAATTAAAATTATGTCGAGACATTATAAAAATTGTATGAATTAAAATTATGTCAAGACATCATAAAAATTGGATGAATTAAAATTATGTCAAAACATCATAAAAATTTGGAATTATTTTTACGTATCGACATAATTTTAATTCCAATTATTATTATGTCGCGACATAATTTTAATTCATCCAATTTTTATGAAGTCTCGACATAATTTTAATTCATCCAATTTTTATGATGTCTCAACATAATTTTTATTCATGCAATTTTTATGATGTCTCGACATAATTTTAATTCATCCAATTTTTATGATGTCTCGACATAATTTTAATTCACACAATTTTTATGATGTCTCGACATAATTTTAATTTATACAATTTTTATGATGTCTCGATATAATTTTAATTCATACAATTTTTATGATGTCGCGACATAATTTTAATTCCGCAGCTGGTGATTTTTATCCCACAATATTGGCAGTATAATTAGGGGGAGGGGAGGAGAAGGAGGAGGAGGAGGAGAAGGAGCAGGAGGAGGAGGAGGAGAAGGAGCAGGAGAAGGAGGAGGAGAAAGAGAAGGAGGAGAAGGAGGAGTGTATAGTATAGTACATGTGTATAAACAGTACACAAATTAGCGGGGAAGGCATCCCCCGCATAATAAAACTAAACAAACTCCCAGCGTTATACCTAACTGCTTGAATTAAGACGCTTGGTTATTCCGCACGATTGACCAGTCATCATATTTTAAATTGGCACACTTTTGCATGCGCGTGATGTTTGCGGCGGAGCCCCTCACCCGCCTATTTGTGTACTGTTTATACACATGTAGGGGAGACCGGGGCTTAACCGTCAGTTTTTTTTCGGTGCCGATTTTTAACAAGAAAATAAATAATTTTAGTTATGGTATACCACTGTAAAGAGTGAACCTTTAGCTACAAAATTTATATAGGAAATTTTTATCTACGTCGCTTTGTTTAACCGGTATAGAGCAAAAACGACAACGGTGGAAAAATTGAAATCTCAAAAATGCCGGGGTTTAACCGTCACCCCCCGGGGTTTATCCGTCACACTGCATTTTCAATACATATACATACATCTAATCCTGAAAAATGATAGGATACATTTTAATAATTGTTTTTTAAGAGAAAAATATAAAAATTTATTAAAAAATAATTGTTTTACCTATTCCATAAAACATTTTAGGCACGTGAATACAGATCCTGACAAGCGCACGCATGTGTTGTGTGCCCTACGCTCGCACGCAATGCACTGTTTCCCATATGCTCTGTTTATTGTCAACTTCTTTGAGCACACGCAGCACGTATTATCCAAGTCTTCGTCAGAATCCGACCGCTGCTGCTTCCTTGATTTCGATTTACGCCCACTGCTCGTCGAAGGCTGCGGTTCTGTTTGTGTGGCATTTTTTTTATTTTATAGTTTCTCACCGCAAGAACTGCCTTATTGAGTTGCTCCTTGTCGACGGGAATCGACGGCGTCCTCGCGCCGATTCCTCGACGCGCCGACGACGACACGTCGTCGGAATCGCTCCGTCAGGACCCAGGGATTCTGTGATTTACGTCGCTTTGTACGGAGCAACGACGACGACGACGACGACGGCCACGACCACCACCACGACGACGACGACGACGACGACAACGACGATGACCACCACCGGCACCACCACCACTACAACGGCGGCGACAATGACGCCGAGACGATGCGGCGAACGTTGGACGATGTGGTCGCACGCGCGACTGTCACTGACACAACGACCAACAACGACGATTTACCGCGGCCGGGAGTCGGGACGATCTACCGCGCGCGCGGCATGTCAACTCTCGCGCGGAAATCGCGGGATCTCAGAGCCGTGCCGTGCCTCGCCGTACCTCGCCGACGTGCCGTGAGCGCGAGCGATCTCGAAAACAACGGTCCGCCAGCTTTTCGGTCGGCCAAAACACCCGTTTTGCGACAATACGTGCGTACCATTTCCCTCCTATACAAACTGACGCACGTGCAAGGGAAGACAGAATCACGCTCGAGGGAAACCTAACCTGAAATCGCCGTGAGCCGAAGTCGTGCGCCCGGCGCGCCACAGTGACGAGACTGCCGGATAAGCCCCGGGTGCTTACTGACGGATTAGCCCCAAACACAAGTTTCAGGTTTGATCGCCCACGAAATATTAGACATCAACGATAATGAAAAAACTACACTGGATTCGTGTTCAGCATGCATTACTCTTTATAATCACGTACCTTGAGATTTGGAGAGCAAATATTATTGCAGATATTACAAAATTTCCACGCGCAGAAAATTTTACTTTCACCTTCCGAAAACACGTTTGCCCTCGTAAAAATCATAACACGGCAGGTAACCTGCCGAAACTCCGTTGGTCACATGGGTACCATAAGCAGCGTTTACAATGTTAATAGCGAGTTCGCACAATATACAGGTTCCGAGATATTTGATTTGACGGTTCAACCCCGGCGACGGTTAGGCCCCGGTCTCCCCTACTATACACATGTACTATACTATACACTCCTCCTCTTCCTCCTTCTCTTCCTCCTCCTCTTCTTCCTCCTCCTTCTCCTCCTCCTCCTCCTTTTTTTTCTTCTTCCTCCTTCTCCTTCTCCTCCTTCTCCTCCTCCTCCTCCCCCTCCTCCTTCTCTTCCTCCTCCTTCTCTTCCTCCTCCTCCTCCTCCTCCTTTTCCTCCGCCTCCTCTTTCTCCTGCTCCTCCTCCTCCTCCTCCTCCTCCTCCTTCTCCTCCTCCTCCTGCTCCTCCTGCTCCTCCTCCTTCTCTTCCTCCTCCTCCTCCTTCCCCTCCCTTCCCTAATTATACTGCCAATATTGTAGGATGAAAATCACCAGCTCCGGAATTAAAATTATGTTGCGACATCATAAAAATTGTATGAATTAAAATTATGTCGAGACATAAAAATTGGATGAAGTAAAATTATGTCGAGACATCATAAAAATTGTATGAATTAAAATTATGTTGAGACATAAAAATTGTATGAATTAAAATTATGTCGAGACATCATAAAAATTGTATGAATTAAAATTATGTCGAGACATTATAAAAATTGGATAAATTAAAATTATGTCAAGACATCATAAAAATTGGATGAATTAAAATTATGTTGCGACATAATAATAATTGGAATTAAAATTATGTCGATACGTAAAAATAAATCCGAATTTTTATGATGTCTTGACATAATTTTAATTTATCCAATTTTTATGATGTCTTGACATAATTTTAATTCATCAAATTTTTATAATGTCTCGACATAATTTTAATTCATACAATTTTTATGATGTCTCGACATAATTTTAATTCATACAATTTTTATGTCTCGACATAATTTTAATTCGTGAAAATATCGAATTATAATTTTATTCCGTAAATCATGACATTCAGGTATAGTGTATGGTATTTCCTTAAATTTGTTAGTAAAAAATTCTCGCAAGTTAGTATAACTTCCAAAAACTGACTTATCGTATGATCTAAATATTTTTTCCATTTCAACGAAGAAATAAAACGTTCTTTCGTTTACAAAGAACAATGTATCTTGTTTAAAGGCTTTTAAAGACGTTAAGTGGTTGTAATAAGTTGGTTTTGTTTGAAAGTTACCCGTACTTTCCAAACATAGTTCACACAACTGTTGACAGTTTGCAATACTTGTAATGATATATCCGGAAATATTATGTAGTATATTTAAATCGACATGACTCAATTATATATCCTGTATTGAATTAGAAACAGGCCAATTATTTTCAACTATTTTTTCAGTGTTCTTTTTTGGCAAATTTTGAATAACGTCAAAGAAATCTGGCAAAAACTCACGATCATCTTCATCGTAATTACTGCTCGTTATCTTAGCCATGTATTGTGATGTTGTTACTAATTTTAAATCGTTTTTAAATTGGAGAGCATTTAAAGTCGAATGTTTTATTCGAAGTGTCGAAAACAAGTTTTTGATACAATCTTGGGTGAATCTACCACCAAAAACAAATTTATATTCTCGTTCATTAATTAAATAAGTTGCTATTTCAATATACGATATAGTTGATATAATAATACCTTTTTAAAAAGGTTTCCAGTCATCTTTTTTACCAAACTGCAATGAAGATATTAATTCACAAAACTCGTATAGGAAATTAATCGTTTCAATATATTTTTCTTCATTATGTGTATTGATTGCATAGGCAAGGCTTCTAGAACTTACTATTTGAAACCATTTAGCAACTTGTTCGACTAAGTAAGCTGTTGTTTTTAATTCAGGTTTTTTAAATATAGGAACTAAACATTTTAGAGCAGAACTTGTGTCTAGATTGAAAACGCCGTATGCATTTGGTACCCTCATTTTTAAGAAATGGTTCGAAGTTTCTAAATATTCTTTGCGTAACTTTGGTGCAAGCTTCAAGTCAAAATTACTTTGTGCATGTAGTATTTCTTCAAAATGTTTTGAACTTGCAATGTTCGTGGGCAAATTATATTTTTCAACGAATTTTGAAGGAATTATGATAGTAACATGATTTAACATGCCTTCTTTAAAATTTTTTAAAGCATGACACGTCATGAAAGAAAAAAAGATGTCTATTAGGATCAACCGGATGCGCGCACTTATTTTGTACTGTAGAATGTTTAGAAACGTTTATACTAAAGGCTCGCCACATGGCTTGATTTGAAGAGCCCATATCGGAAACAACGCCTTGTACATACAATTCTATCGCACTTCTCTTCCGTTTCTTCTTGAATAGAATTTGTGCTTGCTTATGCTTTTTCTTCATAATTCTTCTCCTTCGTTCACTTCTTTCAAACAGTTGTCCAAATCTATGAGCTTGTTGTTTGTAGTATTCAAGGGATTCCGAATTACAAAAATCTTTATTGCGACAGACATCAGAATCTTGCAAGCACACTGGAGCTGAGACTATATGGTGAGATATTTCTGAAGCAGATTCCGATACAAAATCTTCGTCTCCTTGAACTGGATGAGATACCACAATTTCTTTAGTGGGTTCAAAATCGGAGAGAAATTCTTCTTCTCTCTGAATCGGATTAGATATCTTAATTTCTTTAGTGGGTTCAGTATCGGAGAGAAATTCTTCCCCTCTCTCAACCGGATTAGATTTCAATTTCTTTAGTGGGTTTAGTATCGGAGAGAAATTCTTTCTCTCTCTGAACTAGATTAGATATCTCAATTTCTGCAGCAGCTTCGATATTGGGAACATATCCTTCATCTCCCTGAGCTGTTAATTCAGAAGCTACTATGATTTCTGTAGCTGATGTAGTATCAGGTATAAACGCTAAAATATAAATACCAATATTTAGCAAAACAAACAACGTAAACTATGCAAATATGACTTACTTTCTGTCGTATATGATATACTGATGTAAAAAAAAATAAGCCATGAATGTTAATATTATTGAATGTGACGAATTAATTAAAAACAAATATTATTGATATATTATTTATCTGCAACATTTTTTTTATTTTGTTGAATTACAAGTTCTCCAAAAACCGTTGGAACAGCAGATGATTTCAATTTTTTCCAGCCATCAACACGTTCCTTCTCATACATGTCAACCGTGAAATGGAACTATAAAATGGAACAGTATATTAAAAATGAAATATATTACGTTGTACGTCGTCAGAATCCTCATGCTTGTGGACAATAATAAATCGCTAATAAATCAACTCCTCATAAATAGAAAACGTACCTCACATAAATATGAATTTTCGTTTGGAATTCTGCAGTATTTGAATCCTGAAGGTCCACCAGCATTTTCTATCCATTTTTCTTTACGTTGCAAATCTCGTGGAAAGATATGCATTACTGCGCCTTTTTTGGACGAATTGTAGCATCCAGAAGCTACACAATGCGGCATTTTCTATTTTTCACATTAATCACAAGGTATTTTATATACGGGGCACTCCATCACTTTCACTTTAATTATATATTACAATTACACAATATTTACCTTCAATATAAACAGTTTTCTTCGTATGTGAATAATACAGCACTTATCACGTTATTGCGTCGATCATCGATGATAGCTATGCCAATATTGCCAAGCTGTGCCGGTGTTGCCGGAACTATCGGAAGTTACCCGGAAAATGGCGGAGCCAATCACAATCGGGCAACGGTATCTGCCCAACTCCCTTATAGGAACCTTATGTTGGCCGCGGCGGCCGCGCTCGGCCGGCCGCCGGCTCGGCAAGCTTCGAGCGAGGAGAGAAGGACAGACATACGATCTGCTGTCTCGGCTGTTTCCTTCTCTCTTGAGCTATGACGTAGCTGCTTTGGCACGCGCCGGCTATGCGACGTTGCCACGATGCCACGCATTTCGGGTATCGCGTCTCGTGCCTCGCCGACTGCCAAGTCTCGAGTTGGCAAATCGACGATGCGCTACGTTACATTTATAAATATTTATTTAATTACATTTACAATATATATATATATATATATATGAAATTTATAAATATAAAAATTGCAAATATAATTAAATAAATATTAATAAACATAAAAATTAAAATTTGTAAGGATAATGTATAAATAGCAATCCCTGTTTTTGCCAATACGCTTTTTTATCTGAAAAAAGTCCTACCTTAAAAACATTAACTTTAGCATAGCATATTTAAATTTAATATTTAAATGCATAATAATAATTAAATAAATATTAACTATCAAGAAAAAAATTGTTGTTTATAGTATTCTTTTTACTCTTATTAAGTTTATAATTTTAGCTATGCATGTTTAAACGGTCAAATCACGAGCGCCAAAAGAGAGATATTGGATTAAAATAAAAACAATTTATTAAACAAACAATACACACGGTTAAAGTTTCGACTGTACTTATAGTCTTCTTCGGAACGGATTGCTATGAAAGAAGAAAATAAATATCAAAAAACATAATAACGTGTTTAAGTTAGCATACTAAAACATTAAAAGATCTCTTAATAATATAAATAAAATAAACAATCTAATTGAATCACAAATATGTATGTAGATTTATTGTGTATCCCCGTAGGGTTTACAAGGCGTTTTTTTTATGAGGAACGTACCCAAACCTCTTACAAATCACTCCCTTACACGCCCTGGCCATATGCGACCTTACAATTCATTCTATTTCCCTCTCCCTCCCCCCTCTTCCTTCATCCTTCTGTTTATCTTCTTCTGCTTCCTCCGGTTCCGCGTACCTTCGCCTTCCTCCTTCCTGTCTCAACTGTTCCCTGTCCTCGTCCGTTTCCCTCAGCCACCTCTCCGCTTCCCTTCTATCCACCACTGCTCTCCTTTCCCTCCGTCTCTCACCCTCCTCACGCTCACCACACCTCTCTATTTTATTCTACCTTCTCTCCTCCTTTCTTCCCCTGAACTTCGTCCTCGTCTGTTTCTCCTCCATCCTTCTCGTGATCTCCTTCTCCACACGACCTTACAATTCCTTTCCCCTCCTTTGCGACCTTACATTTCATTTCACCTCCCTTCGTCTTCCATCCGTCCATCTCCTTCCGCCTCCCTTACTTCAACCACCTCTTTGCTACTCTTCTTTCTGCCAATGCTCTTCCCCTTTCCTTCCGTCTCTCTCCCTCCTCTCGCTCGCCGCCTTCACTCCTTATTCCACCTTCTCTCTGAAAATAAACTGTGTTATAACATCATCTTCCCTTGCGACCTTATATTTCATTTCCCCTTCCTTCGTCTTCCATCCGGCCGTCTCCTTCCGCCTCCCTTGCTTCAGCCACCTCTTTACTTCCTTCCTTTCTGCCACTGCTCTTCCCTTTTCCTTCCGTCTCTTTCCATCCTCTCGCTCGCCGCCTTCCCTCCTTATTCCACCTTCACTCTTTTTCACCTCCGCCTTTACCTTTAACCCTTCCAAACAGACTCTCCTCCATCCTTTCCGTAATCTCGTCCTCCGTCCCCTTCTAACTCCTCCATTTCTCCTCTCTCCTCGCTTACCTCTTTCACCTCCGCCTTTACCTTTAACCCTTCCGAGCAGACTCTCCTCCGTCCCCTTCAAACTCCTACATTTCTCCTCTCTCCTCTCCTTTCTCCTTTCTTTCTCCTCTCTCTCTCTTACCCTCCTCGTATCCACCAATTTATCCTCGTCCATCTTCACCCTTAATCTACTCCCTTCCTCGTCGCTTTCTCTCCTTCTCCTTCTATCACCTGTCTATATGGCCGGCCCCTTCGATCGTTCGATCCATCGACCCGTCTCGATGACTCCCTGCTCCGTTTCGCACCTGCCGCGCCACCATCGACAATCCCTGTCTCGCGACAGGTCGACCGATCGCTCGATCAAAACTCCATGCTGCCAACTCGCTCAGCTTCCTCATCGTGTAACCTGGCCCCTTTATCTTCCTGCTTCTCATCCTAACCTCTCAAGCGTTCCCTTACTTTCTCTCATCACTACTCTTCAACCACGCTATCCTCGACTTCTCCTCCACTTTCACGGCTTCCTCCGAACCTCCTTAACAAGCTCCGCACCCTACTTCATCTTCCCTTACTCTTTACCTTCTCTCAAAACCCTTTTCTTACTCCTCTCCACTCCGGGCCAACTCGTCCACTACGTCTCCCCACTACCCCTCGAATCACAAATATAAAAACGCCGGAATAATCGAATAAAACCATGACAACATACCTAAAGGCCGTAGCCGGATAAGAAGGATCAATGTGCCCCCACACGGATCATGCTCATTTTTTTTCCTTTGATTGCTATCAGTGTCACTTACAATTTAGTCAAATATTAGCCCATAATATTAAACCGTTTTGGTGTAAAAAATAAAAATAAAAATTTCAAAAATAATTCATATCTTTTGATCGGCTTAACCGATTTTGATGAAATTTTAATATGTTGTAGATATCATTGAGACACATTTGTGGAAAATTCGGGAAAGGTTTCTGATAACAGAAACATTGATAAAAAAAAAAATAAAAAATGTTCTTGTTTTTTTAAATCCCGATATTGAATAAATAGGTGCAGGTACTAAAAAAATAATAAAATAAAGTAAATTGAAATAATTATAAAAGGCTAAACTATAATCGTATTAAATCAAATGTTTATTAATGAAGTACACATACACGTACACATACACATACACACACACATACACTCAAAATAATGAAGTACACATACACATTCGTTCACATAATCACTCTCATACTATTATTTACACTATTTATAGTTATGTTCATATGGATGGACTAATCTTCATTACTATATTTTCATTGCTAATAGGCGTGATGCCGTCTGTTTTAAATATATTTAAATATTTTTTATACATATTTAAATATATTTAAATATATTTAAATATATTTAAAACAGACGGCATCACGCCTATTATTATCAATGAAAATATAGTGATGAAGATTAGTCCATCCATATGAATATAACTGTAAATAATAGGTAGTATAAGAGTAATTATATTACACGTCTCGTTCTCGATGATGAAGAAATGTAGTAATGCTTGCCATAACTAACTTCACAATGTTTAGAGTATAAAAGACTTTTTAAACTGGCGCCAACGGGCCCGTGGCGGCGCCAACGGCTCTGTGGCGGCGCCCCCTGCTCTCGCTCTCGCTCTCTCTCTCTCTCTCGCTCTCTCGCTCTCTCGCTCTCTCGCTCTCTCGCTCTCTCGCTCTCTCGCTCTCTCGCTCTCTCGCTCTCTCGCTCTCTCGCTCTCTCGCTCTCTCGCTCTCTCGCTCTCTCGCTCTCTCGCTCTCTCGCTCTCTCGCTCTCTCGCTCTCTCGCTCTCTCGCTCTCTCGCTCTCTCGCTCTCTCGCTCTCTCGCTCTCTCGCTCTCTCGCTCTCTCGCTCTCTCGCTCTCTCGCTCTCTCGCTCTCTCGCTCTCTCGCTCTCTCGCTCTCTCGCTCTCTCGCTCTCTCGCTCTCTCGCTCTCTCGCTCTCTCGCTCTCTCGCTCTCTCGCTCTCTCGCTCTCTCGCTCTCTCGCTCTCTCGCTCTCTCGCTCTCTCGCTCTCTCGCTCTCTCGCTCTCTCGCTCTCTCGCTCTCTCGCTCTCTCGCTCTCTCGCTCTCTCGCTCTCTCGCTCTCTCGCTCTCTCGCTCTCTCGCTCTCGTCTCTCTCTCGCTCTCTCGCTCTCTCGCTCTCTCTCGCTCTCGCTCTCTCTCTCGCTCTCTCGCTCCTCTCTCGCTCTCGCTCGCTCTCTCTCTCGCTCTCTCGCTCTCTCGCCTCTCTCGCTCTCTCCTCTCTCGCTCTCGCTCGCTCTCTCGCTCTCTCGCTCTCTCGCTCTCTCTCTCTGCTCTCTCTCGCTCTCTCGCTCTCTCGCGCTCTCTCTCGCTCTCTCTCCTCTCCGCTCTCTCGCTCTCGCTCGCTCTCCTCGCTCTCTCGCTCGCGCTCCTCGCTCTCTCCGCTCTCTCGCTCTCTCGCTCTCTCGCTCTCTCGCTCTCCTCGCTCTCCTCGCTCTCCTCCCTCTCTCTCTCGCTCTCTCGCTCGCTCTCTCGCTCTCCGTCTCTCTCTCTCGCTCTCTCGCTCTCGCTCTCTCTCGCTCTCTCGCTCGCTCTCTCGCTCTCGCTCTCGCTCTCGCTCTCTCTCTCGCTCTCGCTCTCGCTCTCGCTCTCTCTCGCTCTCTCGCTCTCTCGCTCTCTCGCTCTCTCGCTCTCGCTCTCTCTCTCTCTCTCTCTCTCTCTCTCTCTCTCTCTCTCTCTCCCGTCATATTGTTTTGTTGTGCAGAACTTCGCACATCTAAGAGTATAACTCTCGCTAATTATATTAACAACAAAAAGAGTTTTGCTTTTGATCCACGATGGGAAGTGGAAAGAAGAGAAAGCACTCGCGATCCAGATCAAGAGATCGTCACAGGAACCGTGACAGATCGGATGAGAGGTTGCAGAAAATGCAAAATCAACTGGATAACCTCACAGGCCAGTTGCAAATCATAGTTCAGGCAAAGAACACACAAATACCAACACCTCAGGAAATCAGGGGTACATTGGATGTTATGAAAATTTCCACACGAAATTCATAACCCCCCTCTTTGTGCTCATAACCTTGTTTTGAACTTTCCACACGAAAGTCAAAACTGTAAGGTCCACATGACCCTGACAGGGCGAATAGTTGCGAATAAATTCAATAAGAATAAAATAATTTCGCACTATCCACAATAAGTGGCGCCCCTCTTTACTTTCTCACAAATATCTATACGATTCTGGCAAGGCGAATAATTGCGAATAAATTCAATAAGAATAAAATATTTTTGCACTACGCACAATAAGCGGCGCCTTTTTATCTTTCTCACGAATAAGTAAGTAATCTCCTTTCCCTCGTTTTTGTCCTTTTTTCAGGTGAGGAAAAAGAAAGTAACAAAGAGAACTTGCCTAACCTAGCAAAGCGATCGAACTCGGTGCTGACACACCAGCACCGAGTGACATATCAACTGTTCCCAAAGAGATGTTGGACATCTTAGGAGACGATCCTAGCAGCACAAAGGAAATAGCAGTTGATTTCCATCCTGAATTAAAAGTCAGATGGGAAAAATGGCTACGAGAGGGTTTTCCAGACGATGATAAGAAAACTATTCTAAAAAAATATCCTCGTAAAGGAGATTTGTTTGTAGAAGCTCCCAAGGTCAATCTAGAGATTGTTTCAGTAATGACAGATATTGCTAAGAAACGAGACGGACATTTCGCTGACACTCAAAATGCAGTGGGCTCGGCATTGTCAGCCCTAGGGGCTGCAATCTCAATGATCCTGAACGAGCCAGAGGACGGAATTGACTCGGAAACTCTGACAACTTATCTCTGTGATGCTGGGAAAAATGACCGATGTTTTCCATGAATACTCTGTAGCCAGAAAATCCTTTATTATACCTTTACTAAGTAAATCAGTAAAGCCAATAGTTGACGCTACAAAACCAGACGAATGGCTCTATATTCGCTGAACAGGTTAAGGAGGCGAAAACTATTGAAAAAACGTGCGCTAACATCAAAGCCCCCGACAAGTCTTCAAAAATCTTCGGTAAAAAACCGAAGAATTAGGAAAACTTCAAGACCCCACCTGCAAGATACAATATCAGAGACGTCCAACAATAAGATTCAAATCGAGGAATGTACGATCCAATCAAAGGACGTCGAAGACTTCGAGTCGCTCGAAGAGTCAGACGTCGACGAAGAAATAGCTGAGGTAAAGCCAGTCGCAGGTCGTCTTAAATTATTTATAAATAATTGGGATGAAGTAACTACTGATGAACGCATAATTCGATGGTTGCAAGGGTATAAAATTCCCTTCAAAGAGCTTCCCAAACAAGATAATCCTCCAAAAGAACCTAATTGGTCGACAGAAGAGTCTCTTAAAATTAAGACTGAGCTTGAAAAATTGTTATCCATGCAAGCAGTCGAAGAGTGTAAAGATTGTGATGGACAATTCATCTCATCATATTTTCTAGTTCCAAAGCCTGATGGGTCCAGCAGATTTATTATCAATTTAAAAAATTTAAATAAATTTATTACTCCACCTCACTTTAAAATGGAAGATATACGCTCTGCAAAAGCTTTATTAAGTCAAGGAGACTACATGGCTTCATTAGATTTGAAAGATGCGTATTATTTGTTGCCAGTGTACGAAGAGTTTCGCAAATACTTACGTTTTAGATTCCAGAACAAATTATTTCAATTTACATGCCTACTCTTTGGGTTATGCACTAGTCCTTATGTTTACACAAAAATTATGAAACCGGTGATGAATAAATTAAGATCATTAGGAATGCTCTGTGTAATTTACATTGACGATTTACTTTTTATTAAAAACTCTTCTGCCCTGTGCTCAAAGGATGTACAGGTAGCAATAAAGCTGTTGGGACATTTAGGCTTTGTGGTAAATTACAAAAAGAGCTCTCTAATACCCATTCAAAAACGCAAGTATTTAGGCTTTATAATAAATTCTGTAGACTACACCCTAGAATTAACAGATAAGAAAAAGTCACAAATAATCAAGTTATGTAAATCTTTCGAAGAAGGAAAATACTCTAAAATCAGGGAGTTTGCTAAACTATTAGGTGTTCTAACAGCAGCAGTTCCTGCAGTAGCTTATGGATCAATTCACTGTAAAAGATTAGAGCGACAAAAATTCCTAGCTTTAATTATCAATAATAACAGCTACGAGGGAAAAATATTTTTTAATAAAAAGATGAGGGAAGATTTAGACTGGTGGCAAAATAAAACCGTGATAGGAAAGAATCCTATTAGATTAAATCAATTTCAAGTTGAATTATCATCAGATGCGTCTTTGACTGGGTGGGGAGCTCATTGTCGAGGCATAAGCGCTCATGGACTCCGTTTACACGGCACCGTTAATCGGGTTTTATAACATCGGTAGTTCTTAGGCCGGTCAATCACAGCTATTCCATTCTTCTGAAGAATGATTACGATTGGTCTTCCTGACAACTACCGATGTTATAAAACCCGATTAACGGTGTCATGTAAACACAGTCATGGCCTCTGGTCTAACGAGGAAAGAAAATTTAGTATTAATTACCTAGAGTTACTAGCAGCTTTTCTGGCATTGAAGTGTTTCGTAGCAGATTACTCTAATTGCGAAATTTTATTAAGAATGGACAACACATCTGCAATAGCATACATAAATAGAGCGGGTGGAATCCAATTTCCACATTTAAGCGAATTATCGCGAAAGATTTGGAAATGGTGCGAAGATAGGAATCTATGGATTTTTGCTTCTTACATCCCTTCAAAAGAAAATATTGAAGCGGATTATGCATCACGTATTGTTAACGTTGACACGGAATGGGAGTTGAATGATAAGGTATTTAAGAAAATTCTTAAACAATTTGGTCCATTCTCAATTGATTTATTTGCCTTAAGACTAAATAAAAAATGCAAAAGATTCTGCTCAAGATTCCCTAACCCAGAGGTTACAGTAGTAGATGCTTTTACAATGTCATGGGCAAATGAAAGATTCTATGCCTTTCCTCCCTTCGCAGTCATTTCAAGAACGTTACGAAAGATAAATTCAGACAAAGCAAAAGGTGTTGTAGTTGTACCCAGACGGCCAGCTCAACATTGGTACCCTCTATTTATGTCGCTGCTAGTGGCTCCACCTTTGATTTTCAATCCAGACGAGAATCTCTTATTGTCTCCTTGCAGGGAGATAAAACACCCACTTGCGTCCAAACTTTCACTGATAGCAGGGAGCTTATTAGGACAGCGTTTGTAAGAAAGGGAATTGACGAGGACTCGGCTGAGATTATGATTAATTCTATCGCCGAATCTACTCTTAAACAATACCAAGGTTGAAACTATGGTGGAATTTTGCAGTACAAAATCAGGTGAACGTGTACAACGCAAAAACACCTGACATTATAAAATTTCTAACAACGAGATTTAACAGTGGGGTTAGTTATAGCACCTTAAATAGTAATCCTGCTCAGTACGAGAGGAACCGCAGGTTCGGACATTTGGTTCACGCACTCGGTCGAGCGGCCGGTGGTGCGAAGCTACCATCCGTGGGATTATGCCTGAACGCCTCTAAGGCCGTATCCTCTCTAGTCAAAGGTGGCAATGATATCTCTAGGAGTCTCGACATCGAACTCGCGAAACTCATGTTCGAACGTTAGACGCCGTGCCGTCGTAAGCGGTGAGATCCCGACGACGGGCAGAGGCGCCGTACGGCAAACCGGGCTCGTGCGACGACCGGCCCGCGAGGACCGGCCGCCTAGTAGTGTGTCACATTGTTTTGAGCCTTTCGATTCACGAGACTCCTAGAGATATCATTGCCACCTTTGACTAGAGAGGATACGGCCTTAGAGGCGTTCAGGCATAATTCCACGGATGGTAGTTTCGCACCACCGGCCGCTCGACCGAGTGCGTGAACCAAATGTCCGAACCTGCGGTTCCTCTCGTGCCCGATCAGCTATTGCTCTTGTTTCTTTCCGAGACATTCATAAGGATGGCCTCATTTCACGATTTTTGAAAGGTACATTCAAAAAGAGATCCACTAAACCAAAGTATAATACTACTTGGGACACATCGCCTGTCCTTACGTATATGGAGAATCTGCATCCCTTAAGTCAATTCAAACTCAAGGAAGCAACGGAAAAAGTCGCCACACTTCTAGCTCTAACCACAGCTCATAGATTGCAGACATTATCTTTAATAAATGTAGATAATATCGTATTTTCGGAATCAGGAATGACCATTAAGATACCCGACTTAATAAAAACATCGAAACCAGGTGCCTCTCAACCTGAGCTGATTTTACCCTTCTTTAAAGAAAAACCGAGCCTTTGTGTAGCTTCGGCTATTTTCGATTACTTAAAGATTACAAAAGATTTCAGAACAGGGGAAAATAAAAAATTGTTAATCTCAACGATTAAACCATATAAAGGTGCATCAGCTCAGACGATATGTCACTGGATTAAGTCCTTGCTAAATAAAGCGGGTATAGACACGAAAATATTCACAGTACAGTACAAGACATGCGGCTGTGTCTGCAGCTTTTAGAAATAAAGTAAATATAGACACGGTTAGACGTACAGCAGGTTGGTCTGCGCGATCACAAATGTTCGCAAAATTTTATAACAAACCTATTCTCCTTCCAAACGATAAGTTTGCACGCTCAATATTAAAAAGCTAAATAAAAAAAAAAAGAGTGAGTTATCTTTCAACTCTGAAAGTCTACATTTCTTCATCATCGAGAACGAGACGTGTAATATAATTATATGAAACGTCTCGTTCGAAAATGATAATTTCCCACCTTTATCTTATCACAAAAAAAAAAAAACTTTTTGTTTGTTTGTTCCCATTATCATCATCAGGTCGACCAAGATAACGTCACTCTATCCAAGATCTCTAAACAATATGACGGGAGAGAGAGAGCGAGAGCGAGAGCAGGGGGCGCCGCCACAGAGCCGTTGGCGCCGCCACGGGCCCGTTGGCGCCAGTTTAAAAAGTATTTTATACTCTAAACATTGTGAAGTTAGTCATGGCAAGCATTACTACATTTCTTCATCATCTTCGAACGAGACGTTTCATATAATTACGATCAAACTTCGCCCGCCTTCGGCGGGCCCGTTTGATCGGTCAATTATGTGAACGAATGTATATGTGTAATTCATTATTTTGAATGTATGTGTACGTGTATGTGTATGTGTACTTCATTAATAAACATTTGATTTAATACGATTATAGTTTATTCTTTTATAATTATTTCAATTTAGGTACTTTATTTTATTATTTTTTTAGTACCTGCACCTATTTGTTTAATCAATTCCGGAAAATTACTTGTTGTAGGATTTCATTACAAGATTCTAAACAAAAATATGGCGATGGTACCAAAAAACTATGATAATTTTGAAAAAAAATTTGTTTTTTAAAGTACCTTTCTACCCATTTTATTGGTTCGAAAAAATTACTTGTTGTAGAATACCGCCACAAAAGTCTACAAAAAAATATGGCAATGGTACAAAGAGCATATCATAATTTTAAAAAATAAAAAACAATATTTTATTTTTTTAAACTTCCGCCTACCTATTTTATTGATTCGAAAATATTACTTGTTGTAGAATACTATCCCAAAATTCTACATAAAATATATAGCGATCGTACCAAAAGCATATCATATTAAAAAAAAATGAAAAAGAATACTTTTTTTTTAAAGTACCGCCTACCCATTTTATTGCTTCCAAAAAATTATGTCTGATAGGAAACTACTCCAAGATTCTGCAAAATTTTTTTCGTAATTGTGCCAGAAAGATATCGGGACTAAAAAAAAGCAAGAACACTTATTTATTTTTTTTATCAATGTTTCTGTCATCAGAAACCTTTCCAGAATTTTCCACAAATGTGTCTCAATGATATCTACAAGCCGATCAAAAAATATGAATTATTTTCGAAATTTTCATTTTTATTTTTTACACCAAAACGGTTCAATATTAAGGACTAATATTCGACTAAATTGTAAGTGACACTGATAGCAATGAAAGCAAAATAAATGAGCATGATCCGTGTGGGAGCACATTGATCCTTCTTATCCGGCTACGGCCTTTATTTATATTGAGAAGTAAAGAATAATTAATCTCTTCCGTCAGGAAAAAAATTATTAAGGAGATATTCTGGTTTGAAAAGTCGTAAAGAAATATATTTTTCAGGAATTTTTTGCAGGGAAACGAAAAGAGCGAATAACGCTAAACTGTACATGTTTATTTAGCCTTATTTTGAAAATATATTTTTAGTTTTAAGTAATAAAAATGCTCTTCTTTTCCATGTTATATCCTGTCATTAGAAGGTGTAAATGACAGATGGTGTAAATGATTCTAGCTGTTCTAGATATCTGAAACGCAAAAACCAAAAATTTTTTTATTCAGGAGAAGTGTGGCTATCGTCTAAACTAGAACTAAACTAATATTTCCATTCTGGCGGCCTTTTTATTAAAAATATAATTTTTTTCAAAAATTTAAAGTATTTTATTAAAAGAAAAAAAACTAATAAACGTATAATGTTTATTCTAGTTCAGACGATAGTCACATTGCACTTCTTCTGAATAAGAAAATTTTTGGTTTTTTCGTTTCTGATACCTAGAACAGTTAGAATCATTTACATCGTCTGTCATTTATACCTTATTCTAATGACCAGGATATAACATAGAAAAAAGAGCATTTTTGTTACTTAAAAAATAAATTTATATTCTCAAAATAAAGTTAAAAAAACATGAAAAATTTAACATTATTCGCTTTCTCTGTTTTCCTACAAAAAATTCATAAAAAATACCTATTTTCAAGACCTTTCAAATCAGAATACTCCCTTAATTTATTATTTGTTATTAATATATTGTTGGTAATTACATATAAGTAATTAGAAAGGATATAGTAGTAGTATAGTTTATTTCCAATTCCAGAGAATTATAGAAATGGCGTTTTGTAGGGACGTACCCAACCCTTTACAAAACTTCTCTTACTCTACCCGACCTGGCCATAGGCGACCTTTCACATACTAGACCCTCCCTCCCCTTCGCAAGGACTTGGTTGGCCTTTCCCACGGGGAATCCCTACACACACACTAGCACTCCTCCGGCCTAACCTTGCAGCCGTATGCGTCGCGCCGGCTACCAAGGAGCCCGGAGGTAACGACCGGACCACCAGCACACCAGAGCGCGGTAGCAGAGGCGAAAGGGGGGCACCAAGGAAGATTTGTTAGCGGGGCCCCGAGGGCAGAAAGCCGATACCGATGGCGCATTAGGCCGAGATATGCGTAGCTATAAAACCCTTGACGAGATTCGTCGAGCGGAGGCTCAATTAGTTTTAGTTCCCGTTTTGTGCTCTTTTGATTGCAATGGCTCGGGCCAACAAATGTTAGTTTATATGCCGGAATCGAAGCGTAAAACGTAGAAATCAGGCAGCAGCCACACGCAATCTTCCGAGAGAGGGCGCGCGTGACGCAATCCCGAGAGATGAGAGGAGCAAGGAGCGACACGGCGCCACGCTCCGACAAAGCGTCCGCGAATTCGGAGACCATGCGTTTCCCGCGGAGCAGAGTCACCCATGACTCACCCGCGAGACCTACTGCGTAGTCAGGGGAGGTCGGCGTCGAAGTCCGGCAAAGCGTCCGCGAATTCGAAAACCGTGCGTTTCCCGCGAAGCAGAGTCACCCATGACTTACCCACGAGACCGACTGCGTAGTCAGGGGAGGTCGGCGTCGGAGCTAGACGGCTGGGTGAGGAAATCGCGGACGGTACATCATCTGCAGGGACAGACGGTCCCTGACCGAAGTACCACACCTGGTACACCCGAAAATCAGGTCGGCGATAAAGCCCGGCAACGTGGAGGCGGAATAGCGGGACCGTCCACGATCTCGCTACCCGAACATCATCGCCTGGAACAGGGCGCGGAATCGAGCTTACTCGCTCCCTAGGAGCGATCATATAAGGTCGGCGCCAACGGCGGACGCACCGGTGCGAGTCACCCGGACATCTTCCGCGGGAAGGTTGCCCGGGAACGTCAACGACATCGTATTTCAAGGCGTGCGCACAGGTCGGTGTCAACGGCGGACGCAAACCGTCAACGGTGAAAACCTGGTGCAGCGGCACCAAGGACGGGAAGCGCCCGGAACGCGAAACCGTCGGAAATTTTCACGGGAACATTCGAGAACGCCCGCACGGGGGGATCGCGTAATCATATGCGCAGTTACGAACGTTCCAGAAAGAGAAAGTTGCCGCGGCGGAAGAGTGGGGGCCGATCGCAATAGTGGGGAGCCACGGAGAGAGGGACCACTCGCGGCAGTCTCTCGAGGATCGTCGTAGCGGTAACTTGCTTTCACTAACAGCACCCGTGGTCGCGCTAAGTCCCGCGAATGTAATTCGAGTGTATTGTTTATTGTACCCCGACATCCTAAACAATCGGGAACGCCCGCAAAACGCGTTAATATTCGTCAATACAAAAGGCGAACGGTATTGTAATACCAACAGTGACTTGTGTGCGACTTGGCGAAGCGTGCGAACACCATCTTGCGCAAATCGGCAAATTGTGAACAACCATCTGTGTGAACAAAGAATATTTAATAAATTATTCAATCATAGTACAAATAATTCCCGGAATCATTCGATTTACTTACCTTTTACTTACCTGATCCATCGGCGGTGATCCAGCGAAGTCCCTCGTTGATCCAGGGCGTCGAGAATAGCGGTGATCCTAGTGTCGGCGACGGCGATGATCGATCCGTGGCGGGAACCTGAAAAAAGGAAAAAATTAGTTAGATTGATAATCCGCGGAATCATAGATACTTACCTTCTCGGTTACTCAAGGTCAAACCGAGTGGCGACCGTTGAATTGAAGGACATCCAACGCGATCCGTGGCCCCCTGTGGTACCGTTCGGTCACAACCTAACCCCCTGTCTTACGTGACTCTGAGCAACCCTTCTGTTTCTACTCTCCTCTTTCCTTTTATCCTCCCACTCCCTGAGCCATCTGTAACCTCCTTCTGTCTCCTTCTCGTCTATTATATCATCCATCACCACTCTGCTAGTACTTTTCCATACGCACCGTTCCATCAGATGTTCCAAAGTACCCTCTTCCCTACCACATATGTTACAATTCCTTTCCTCCTCTCGCAACCAGTACCTATTTCCTAATTCTTCATTCCCGCATCTAGCCCTCGCCCTCCTTTTGTGACTACCACTCTCCCCTTTCCTCTTCAAGTATTCTGGGAGCCCAGCCACCTTGATCCTCCTGTATCGTTTGTTATATCTGGCCCCCTCAATTAGTATCTCTTGCTCTTCCATTTGACGCCTTCTATCTTTACTACTTAGCTCTTCTGCCACACACCTTCCCCGTTCTCTCCATTGTTCCAGATCCGCCTCTTGTACTCCACACCTGCTTAAGTATTCCTCTCTCTCCGACCTCCCTCTTGTCAACGTTCCTCTTCCCTCCCTCTCCTTAATACATTCCACCACCCATCTTCTCCGTCCATGTCCTTGTCTTGCCTTTTCTTCAAAATTCACCGCCAGCTTGGCCGTCCTTATCCTTATCTTGTCCCTTAGAAAGGATATAGTACAAAATAGTTTCAATATTTAAATTATTGTAATAATAAAGAAATCAATTATTTACAATATATTTACATTTTCTTCTGTGTCTGTATCGTATGTATTATTGCAGACAAGTTTCTTTGCACGTTTACATTTCTTTTGCAGATTTTTTACAAGCTTATCTTTCACAAGTGTGATATGTCAAATACAGACAAGATTTTTGCACGCTTATCTGTTATAAGCGTAATGTCAAATGCAAGATTTTCATAATCAAACGTTCAACATTTTCGACATTTTTCTACAAACGAGGGACCAACAATATCATCCGCAGCATGTAGCCTCATAGGCCGGTCAATTTACGGTTTTAATCGAATTTGAATTCGGAAGTATTAACCGGAGTTCTATTCTTCCTCTATGAGGAAGCCAAATTAATAAATACTAATAATTATGCATCAAATAAAATACAAGCTTCCTCATAGGAAGCTTTATGAGTGAGCGAAATCAAATGTTGATGAAGCAACGTGCAAATTCTTAATTTCCACACTTAACAATGGTGAGGAAGCAATGTGCAAATTCCTATAGGAATTTATTAATTTGGCTTCTTCATAGAGGAAGAATATTGTAAATAACTGATTTATTATTACTGTTGGAAATGATTATCACATATAGCAATACGCACATCCTAGCGGTAGCGTTGCGTGATATAATTGTCTCTAGGAATAATATGAGCGGCCTTCTATGTCATATATATACTCGAAAGAATCGTGCGTGACTTGCGTCTATCCGTCCGGCAGATACTCTCTGTGTCGCGTTGAGTTTGTATCGCTCGTTCGCTTGTAATAAAAGTTCGTCTCCCTAATAAGAGATTTTCGTTCCTTCTATCCTTATCAGGTTATGGGCCCAGGATAGCCCAGTATAACTCGGTAATACACGCGTCGTCGTTAATTTACTGCATGGTCAGTTGTGAACGGAAAGTCTGTGTTGATCGTGTGAGTTCGTTCGAGATGGCTGCGTGCTCGTCGTCTAGTTCCTCGCGCATCGAGTTGCTGTCGAAGGAAAACTATGATACGTGGAGCATGCACGTGGAAGCTCTTCTCACGAAAAACGATCTGTGGGAGTACGTCAGCGGGGCAAATGTGATGCCAGCTGAAGGCATCGGTGATCGTGCGGCTGCCGCGAATGCTTTGAGAGACGCGTGGCTGAGGCAGGACAGAAAGGCCAAGGCCGATTTAATTTTGTCGATTCAACCGTCTGAGTTAAAGCAAATTCGCGGATGCGAGACATCGCGGGATGTGTGGCTCAAGTTGGAGTCGATCTACGCATCTAAAGGTCCGGCAAGGAAAGCGACGTTATTGAAGCAACTCATGCTTCAACGGTTGAAAGATGGCGGTGACGTGAGAGACCACATAGCAAAGTTTTTCGATGCTGTTGATAAGCTCGAAAATATGAAGGTACCGATAAATGGAGATCTGTTGGCTATTATGCTGCTGTACAGTCTTCCTTCTTCATACGAGAATTTTCGATGTGCAATCGAATCTCGGGATGAGCTGTCCAGCGCAGAGGTACTAAAAGTAAAAATCATCGAAGAAAGTGAAGCGCGGAAGCAAGCATCCGGAAGTGTCGTCACGGCCTTGGCCGCTCGCAACGGTAGAAATACGCATTGAAATCGTCCGAAAAGAGGAAAAGGAAGAGGGACTTCAAAAGAAAGCGACATCACGTGCTACAAGTGTGGTACACAAGGCCACAGGGCAAATGCGTGCCCTACGAAAAAGTCCGAAGACAACCGAGGAAAGTCGAAGCAGTCGGCAAATAACGTCGATGAGTCTTATGCAGTGAGCCATACAGTTACAAGTGTGAACGGAGCATTTTGTGCGAAGACAAGAGCGACGAATCGGGCGTGGCTTTTGGACAGTGGCTGTACCGCGCACTTGTGTGGAGATGAGGAACTTTTCGAGTCCATAGATGAGTCCTCTAAGGCTAAATTAAATCTTGCGAGTCAAGCGTCCGCCGAGGTCAAAGGAAAAGGTGTTGTTCGTGTGTCAGTAGCGAGTGACAGTGGTCATCGGCTGATAGAATTTAAGGACACTCTGTATGTGCCTGATTTGAGAACAAACCTGATTTCGGTTGCCAAGATTACGAATAAGGGGCATGATACGTTCGCGATGAGCGCGGAAATGTATTTGTGATCGCGGAGCGCAGAGGTGATCTCTATTTTGTTCGTGAGAATCTCGAGTGCGCGAAAGCGGTCGTTCAGCCTGCGTGCTCCGAACTGTTGAAGTGGCACGACAAGTTGGGTCATTTGAACAGCAAGGATTTAGTGAAGCTAGTTCGCGACGGGGTAGTACCCGCGATTGATGTGAAAGACATTGAGCAGTTATCGCGGTGCGTAGTGTGTCTGAAAGGAGAAATGACCGCATTACCTTTCCCTAAAGGTCGAGTGCCGTGTGCAGAGACACTGAAGATCGTGCGCTCCGACGTAGTTGGTCCATTTAGAACGGAATCTGCGGGTCGTGCTAAATATTTTGACTTTTATTGACGATAGCACAAGATGGTGCGAGGTGTATTTTTTGAGGCAGAAGTGTGGTGTGTTTGACGCTTTCAAGCTTTATCAGAGGCTCGTAGAGAAGCAAACCGGGAAGAAGATAAAAAGCTTACAATCTGACAACGGTCGCGAGTCGTGAGTTCGATAAGTATCTGACGGATCAAGGGATCCAGCGGAGGTTGACGATTCCTCACACTCCTCAACAGAACGGAGTAGCGGAGCGAATGAACCGAACCTTGTTGGACATGGCTAGATGCTTGTTGTTACAGTCCGGCTTAAGTGCGTCATTTTGGTCTGAAGCTGTTGCCACAGCCTGTCACATTCGCAACCGGTGCCCGACTAGCAGTTTAGATGGAAAGATTCCTTACGAGAAGTGGACTGGGAATGGAGCGAAGGTTCATTACCTTAGAGCATTCGGATCGAGGGTGCTCGTGCTAGATAAGAGTCACAGCAAGGACAAGCTAGCGCAAAGATCTGAGGAAGGCGTGTTCGTAGGATATCCTCGAGATAGAAAGGGATTTCGGGTTTGGATGCCGAGTATGAGGCAGATTATCCATGCCCGTGACGTAAAATTCTTAGAAGAGACTCAAACAATCCCACACCATGCTCGTGTGCTAGATGAATTGCTGACGTCAGTTGAAAAGGCAGAAGAAGATGATAATGATAGCCCAAAAACCGTTGAATTTTCACCTCAGCCATTAAGGGTTAATGAAGCTCCTACGGAGCTGCCAGTTACACCGGAGACAAGAGTACGGCCTGTAGAAGAATCAAGAAGAGCTCCTGCCAGACCACGGTTGTTGCGCACGGGAAGCAGAGGGCGACCGAGAAAATTATATCGGTCGACACGTGCGACGACACAGGACGAGGAGGAGGCTCGGGTTGATGAGGCTGACTCTGATTTGATGGAGGATGATGTGTTTGCTGGTATAGCGGAAATTAGGGTGCAGGATCCCTGGCGAAAATTAAGAAGCTTTATAAAGCGTTGACAACCGTTCAATGAGGGTTTTTTGAGAGTTTATACGCTTTCAAACTTTATAAGAACGCTTACACAACGCCGTTGGATTTTGAACGCTTTCAGAACGCTTATAAAACGCTGTATATAACGTTTCATGAAAGTTCTGAAATGCTGAGGCAATGCTTTTCAGAGAACGCTCAGTAAACGCTGCGTGCAGAGAGTTTGCTGTCAGATTTTTCAAACGTTTAGCAAACGCTTTTCCCAATGCCGTAAGACAAGCGTTTTCAATCTGTTCAGCAAACGCTCTTCCGATGGCAAATTGTAGAGGCGCAGTGAACGATTTGTAAGGCGTTAACGCAAACGGCTTGGAGACGTCCAAGAAACGCTTTTCCTGACTCCGTAACACAAGCGTTTTCCTTCCGTTCAGCAAACGTTCTTCTAACAATGCCGCTAGGCGGCGTATCTTTCTCGCATTTAAAATACATCCAGCCGCGTATATAAGCAGACCCCCTGCGAGGCGAAAAGCAGATTTTAACATTTAACGCTCTTTACGCCGTTTCTTCTAACGACAAGAGTAAACGCCCGTTAAGCTCAATAGAGGCTGCACGCAGTTTTCAATGATGAAAGCAAACGCTTTCGACTTATCAGGGCTGCGTTCGAAAACGTCACCCGAGTGCACACGAGTATACTCCCTTCTCTTTCTATCTCAGCGAGTTAGGAGAAGGGAGTATACCCGTGTGTACCCGGGTGACGTTTCCAAACGCAGCCTAAACGCTTAACAGAGGATCTCTAAATGTTTTAAAGAACACTCAGCAAACGTCATACGTCATGTAAACGCTGTGCAAACTCTCAAAAACGCTATATACAAACGCCTTTCAAACGCTGCAGCGTTGCAATTTCCGCTCTACGAACTCTCTACTGACCGTTTCTAAACTCTCAACGAACTTCCGCAAACGCTCACGTAAACATCAAACAAACGTTTATGAAACTTCTCATTTTCGCCAGGGATGCCTTAAGCAGCGAGGCGTGCGATGAATGAAAGGACACGATAGAGTCTGAAATAACGAGTCTCGTGAGGAACGACACGTGGGAGATCATCAAGAAGGATGATAGAAGGAATATCGTTGGATGTCGTTTGGTGCTTACAAATAAGCACGGTCCAGATGGTGAATTAGAAAGACGCAAGGCTCGACTGGTAGCCAAAGGGTACAGTCAAATGTATGGCGTGGATTACCATCAAACTTTCGCTCCAGTGGCAAGACTGGAAACATTACGGTTATTGTTGGCTCTAGCGGTTCAGTTTGGACTTAAGATATGGCAGTTCGACGTGGTGACGGCGTATCTGAATGGATCATTGGAAGAAGAAGTGATTATGACGGTGCCCGAGATGTTGAACGAGATGCTAGAAAGAATTTTGTCCAAACAAGGGGAGACTTCGGAAATTGGAGCTCGAGTGAAGAAGATGCTGAAAGATCTGCGTGATGGAGGCAACGCGTGCAGGCTAAGGAAGGCTCTGTATGGTTTGCGACAGGCAGGTCATCAGTGGTACTCGAAACTCAGAGAGAAACTTCGGAGTTTAGGCCTGGAGGCTGCGAAAAATGAGCCGTGTCTATTTTATCGTATTAACAATAACAATGTGATACTCGTGATAGTGTATGTGGACGATATACTAGTGGCGTCACAAGATATAGAGTGCATCATGGACATAAAACGTGAACTGTTGAAAGACTTTGAGATCGTGGATCTCGGACTTGCAAATTATTGTCTTGGTCTAGAAATTGATCAAGGTGAAGGTCAAATTGTGCTTTCCCAGACAGGTTATATCCTGGGATTGCTCAAGCAGTACGGGATGGACCAGTGTAACCCGGTTGTGACACCCTCGGAGGTGAGTGCGCGCTTTAACGACGCGAATGAGGATGGTCCGCAAGAAAATTGTCCATATCGGTTGGTGCCCTCATGTATTTGTCGGTGGCCACGCGTTTGGACATTGCGAATTCCGTATCGCGATTAGCGCAGTTTACAAACAAACCCCGTAAATACCATTGGCTTGCTGCAAAAAGAGTCTTGAGATATCTCGCTGGTACTGCTGAGATTGGACTGGTATATACAAAGACTGATGAGCCGTTAGTTGGATACGCGGATGCCGACTGGGGTGGCTGTACCGTGGACCGTCGTTTGTATTATACGGGGTATGCGTTTTTGCTCAGCGGCGCGGCGATTACGTGGAAAGCAACGGACTGTGGCATTATCATCAACGGAGGCCGAATACGTCAGCCTGGCGGAGGCAGCAAAGGAAGCCATATACTTGTACAACATGTTACGCGAGCTCGGATTGCATGATTGGGCCGAAATTACGATTTTCGTGGATAATTGGGGGGCTCAGTGTCTGGCGAACTATCCCGTGTTTCATGCTCGTACAAAACACATTGATATTAAACATCATTTTGTCCGCGAATCGATTAATGCTAGAATGTTTGCGTTGGAGCATGTGTCGACGGAGTACATAATCGCGGATGTGTTGACAAAACCGTTAGCTCGAGCCAGCCACGAAAAGTGTTTGGAGGGACTCGGTTTTGGTGTAAGGGAAGACTCATGCGAATGACGTGCGTCTTGAGAGGGCGTGTTGGAAATGATTCTCAGATATAGCAATACGCACATCCTAGCGGTAGCGTTGCGTGATATAATTGTCTCTAGAAATAATATGAGCGGCCTTCTCAGTGACGGATTTACCCATACGCTAACTACGCTGAAGCGTAGGGCGGCAGATTTTTGGAAGCGGCAAATTTTTGGGCGAGATTATAATTTTTCTTTCCAAATTTGGTGAGCACGTGGAAGTGGTAGGGGTCTGTAACATATTTTATAAATAATGAAAAACAAGTAGATACAGCTTTAGAAAGTTTTGTAATAAACAATGTTGACATTTACCTAATAATCAAGTGGTTTACGGCGAGATTTTAGGCTTGCAAAATCATCGATAATGTCGTCGTATTTTAGGCTCATCATAAGCTCGGCTTCAATGACCAATATTGCCAATGAATTTAAACGTTCCTCCTCCAACGATGATCGTAAATACGTTTTTATTCGTTTTAAAGCGGAAAAAGATCGTTCTGCTGAGCAATTTGTGGCGGCCATACACAAAGATATTCGCAAAGCTATATCGATGTTAGGGAATACTGATAATAAATTTTGATCGCGTATAAGCGTACAAAGGTCGATCAGTTTTAATTTATCCTTTGAGCCAGTTTTGTTAAGAAACTGACGAAAGTGCACACATTCAATGGCAAATGAGTCTTCTAAATCTTTGGCGTAATAATTGTAAAGTTTCGTAGCTTCTTCGTGTATCGTGCTGTCTGACAAGTGAACAAGGTTTCTAATAAAATCGAAGCGTTTGAAGACATTTTCATACGCTGAATGTCGTTTCTCTAATTCAGATCTGATGCGATCTAATATCGCGTAGAAAGTTTCCACCCTGAATTTATTTTTTCCGGTTATGATGACTTCGTTCTCTTTCGATTCACCGAATTGAAGCTTTCGTTTGCAGCTTCGTTTGTTATCGAATTCGTACTCTTCAGGAATTATGCATTTGGCTTTCTCTACGTACACTTCAAACATCTCATCACTTCTCAAGCTTTCCATGAAATCGATTAGCGAACGATAAAGCTCTACAGCAACTCCTACGTCGATATCTACACTTTGCAGCACTTTACTCGTTGCATTAAATCGATCCAATAGCGAGTTCCAGAATATGGCCATAAACATTGTTTCGAATCGGCCAAGCTGTTTTTTTAATACAGCAGCTTCGGATCGAGTTACCGCTTTTTCATGAACATCTTCGATCATTATCATCAAAGATTGCAATACACCATCCCAGTTCTTACACAAACTATCGCAAGCGTCATGGCGAGATGACCATCGAGTTCCATCGACTCGTTTTAAAACTTTCGTACTACTTTTGCCGTTTGATGATAAGAGGTCCCAACGTCGAGTAGATGCAGCGAAGAAAGTGTACAAACTTTGAAGAGTACTGAAAAACGATGCAGCTTCTGTGACACATTCCGCGGCACAGGCTCCAACCAAATTCAACGAATGAGCCGCACAAGGTACATAATCGGCAAGAGGATTCAATCGTTTTAATCGTGCTTGTAATCCAGTGTAGATACCAGACATGTTGCTAGCATTATCGTACGATTGTCCTCTGCAGTTGCTTATGTCAATTTTCAACGATGCGAGCATAGAAGTTACAGCTGTTTCGAGTTCTTCAGATTTGTGTCCAACGTTTGGTAGAAAACCAAGAAAGCGTTCGATCGGGCTACCATCTTCTTTTACATATCTAATAATGAAAGAGAGCTGGTCGATGTGAGCTATGTCTGGCGTTGAGTCGACTACGATCGAGAAGTACTTGGCTGCTTGTATTTCTCTCACAATAGTATTTTTTACTTTTGATGCAATTAGATTAATAAACTCATTGCAAGTCGTTGAGGAGAGGTATGAAGTTTTTCCACTACCAGGATTTCCACACTGCGCTATGTGCGTCGACAGGAACGGGTCAAACTCGGCGATCGTTTCCAAAGTCATCATAAAATTGCCGTTTCTCAAAGAACCAAAACGTTCAGATGATCCTCGGAATGGAAGGCCACGACTAGCAAGGGCTTTTACGGCAACAATCACTCTTTTTAGGACATTTCTCCAATATTCGATTTCGTTCTTTACTTGTGTACAAAGACCGGAGTCAACTCTTTCTTTCGCGCGACTGCGCTTTATTAGTGCAATTTGACACTGGAGATGCTCTTTTGAATTTTCATGCCCGCTCAATACTTTGTTCACGTTACTCCAGTCGCGAAAACCTTCTGTCGCCAGCTGAGAAATTCCACCAAACAATCGGCATGATACACAAAACAAAGTTTTTTTCATAGGAGAATAAATTAAATATTTTCGCAGCTGATTTTCTCCATTTGGCAATCGTCGATAAAATGCGCTTTTTGAAAGAAATCGATCTTGGTTACCGAAACGAGTCTTCGACAACGAGAAATCGGCATGCAAGTTTTGATTAATTTCCTTCGAAAGTAAGTGGTCAATTAAATTGTCGTTAATAATTCTCCATTCCGCGGGATCGTCACTCACCGAGCCTAAACCTAAGCCACTTACGTCTTCTGTAGTCAATGACAGTGCAATCTCTTGTTTTTGTGACTGATATAGTGCTTGTTCTGATGTAGTGCTCGAACCTTGGCTTGAAGTACTACAAATTTCATTTTCGGTTGTATTTTGTACGTGGCCCTCGAGAATGGGCTTGTTAATATTATTTTCATCATCCTGAGTGATTGGAGTGATTGGACGGAAAAACGTATTTAGCCTCTTCGTCTTTTCCAACAACTCGTCTTCTTTCTTTCTTTTCTCTTTTGCAATCTTCTTGTATTGATATCCACTTAGTCTTTTTCGACCATCACTCATTTTAATGCCGTACTGACTCGGTCTGTAAATAAAACTAGAATAACTGTTATTTTACCTAAATGCAGTAAAATAACGCACTCCGCTCTTCCTGAGAGTTCACGACTGACAAAAACAATGCCCGATCATCGACAATCGACAGTCTAATTTCTAGTTTTATTTACAGACCGAGTCGGTACGGGTTCAGCATTAAAATAAGCGACGGTCGAAAAAGACTAAGAGGATATATCAATATAAGAAGATTGGAAAGGGGAAAGAAAGAAAGAAAGAAGACGAGCTGTTGGAAAAGACGAAAACGCTACATACGTTTTTCCGTCCAATCACTCAGGGTGATGAAAATAATATTGTTTAATAATGAAACAGTTAAAGAAATTAGTAACCAAGATCGATTTCTTTCAAAAAGGCAAAAAGCGCGTTTTATCGACGATTTCCGAATGGAGAAAATCAGCTACGAAAATACTTGATTTATTCTCCTATAAAAAAGACTTTGTTTTGTGTATCGTACGCGTGCCGATTATTTAGTGGAACTTCTCAACTGTCGACAGAAGGTTTTCGAGACTGGAGTAACGTAAACAAAGTATAAATTGATAATTAAAATTAATCTAAAATTTCGTTTGAGGGGCGGCAAAATTTCGAATGCGTAGAGCGTCAAGTTCGGTAAATCCGCCACTGGGCCTTCTATGTCATATATATACTCGAAGGAATCGTGCGTGACTTGCGTCTAACCGTCCGGCAGATACTCTCTGTGTCGCGTTGAGTTTGTATCGCTCGTTCGCTTGTAATAAAAGTTTGTCTCCCTAATAAGAGATTTTTGTTTTTTCTATCCTTATCAATTACAATTGTTGAGAATAATGATGCGTGGAGTGGTAAGTTCGGGTAAAGTCAATAATGAGATGTTACGGTGTATAAGGATTAATGAGTTTATATTCAATACACTATAAATATATGTGAAACGCCAGAGTGCTCGTTGCGTGTCGGCCACGAGAGAGTCTCATATCAGACTGAGCATGCTCGCGCCGCGCGTCGCTCGTGCGGTGTTCTTCTTGCGGACGCTATACTCTTAACACACCTAGCTTGCGTGCTCGTTGCGCCCCCCTTCAGTGTTGCTCAGTCATACATATACACGTACTTATGTGACTAAGCTAAATTTACTCATTTCTCAACAACAATAATTTAAATATTGAAACTATTTTGTACTATATGCTTTCTAATTACTTATATGTAATTACCAACAATATATTAATAACAAATAATAAATTAAGGGAGTATTCTGATTTGAAAGGTCGTGAAAATAGGTATTTTTTATGAATTTTTTGTAGGAAAACAGAGAAAGCGAATAATGTTAAACTTTTCATGTTCTTTTAACTTTATTTTGAGAATATATTTTTATTTTTTAAGTAACAAAAATGCTCTTTTTTCTATGTTATATCCTGGTCACTAGAATAAGGTATAAATGACAGACGATGTAAATGATTCTAACTGTTCTGACTTTGATTCTGACTTTTCTAGGTATCAGAAACGCAAAAACCAAAAATTGTCTTATTCAGAAGAAGTGCAATGTGACTATCGTCTGAACTAGAATAAACATTATACGTTTATTATTTTTTTTTCTTTTAATAAAATACTTCCAAAATTTTGAAAAAAGTTATAATATTTTTAATAAAAAGGCCGCCAGAATGGAAATATTAGTTTAGTTCTAGTTCAGACGATAGCCACACTTCTCCTAAATAAAAAATTTTTGGTTTTTGCGTTTCAGATATCTAGAACAGCTAGAATCATTTACACCGTCTGTCATTTACACCTTCTAATGACAGGATATAACATGGAAAAGAAGAGCATTTTTATTACTTAAAACTAAAAATATATTTTCAAAATAAGGCTAAATAAACATGTACAGTTTAGCGTTATTCGCTCTTTTCGTTTTCCTGCAAAAAATTCCTGAAAAATATCTTTCTTTATGACTTTTCAAACCAGAATATCTCCTTAATAATTTTTTTCATTTTTTTCCTGACGGATCAAAAGATTAATCATTCTTTACTTCTCAATATAAATAAAGGCCGTAGCCGGATAAGAAGGATCAATGTGCTCCCACACGGATCATGCTCATTTATTTTGCTTTGATTGCTATCAGTGTCACTTACAATTTAGTCGAATATTAGTCCTTAATATTGAACCGTTTTGGTGTAAAAAATAAAAATGAAAATTTCGAAAATAATTCATATTTTTTGATCGGCTTGTAGATATCATTAAGACACATTTGTGGAAAATTCTGGAAAGGTTTCTGATGACAGAAACATTGATAAAAAAAATAAATAAGTGTTCTTGCTTTTTTTTAGTTCCGATATCTTTCTGGCACAATTACGAAAAAAATTTTGTAGAATCTTGGAGTAGTTTCCTATCAGACATAATTTTTTGGAAGCAATAAAATAGGTAGGCGGTACTTTAAAAAAATAAAGTATTCTTTTTTATTTTTTAAAAATATGATATGCTTTTGGTACGATCGCTATATATTTTATGTAGAATTTTGGGATAGTATTCAACAACAAGTAATATTTTCGAATCAATAAAATAGGTAGGCGGAAGTTTAAAAAAATAAAATATTGTTTTTTATTTTTTAAAATTATGATATGCTCTTTGTACCATTGCCATATTTTTTTGTAGACTTTTGAGACGGTATTCTACAACAAGTAATTTTTTCGAACCAATAAAATGGGTAGAAAGGTACTTTAAAAAACAAATTTTTTTTCAAAATTATCATAGTTTTTTGGTACCATCGCCATATTTTTGTTTAGAATCTTGTAATGGAATCCTACAACAAGTAATTTTCCGGAATCGATTAAACAAATAGGTGCAGGTACTAAAAAAATAATAAAATAAAGTAAATTGTGTGGGACCCCGATAGATGGAGGCAGCAGCAAGCAAGCATGTGATCCAAAAAAGACGAGAGACTTTTGCCGAAGAATTAAGATATCCGTTACTTATATACTGTATACCATTTCACTTAAAATATATTACTCTTTCATTTAACCATATTCCTACAAATATTGGGGGCTCGTCCGGGATTTGGCCAAAGTGGAAAAAGCCGTCAAGCTGGTACATAAGCAGCGGAAGATTTTCAAGGTTAGGTTAACCTCGGCGAAAAGCTACGCACGACGTTGCGAGAAAGAACGAAGACCGCTAAGACGATGGAGAGGCTCAAGCAAATAAAGGTAGTAGCCAATAATATTAAGACGAGTTCTACGAAGGCTATAAAGGCGCTGCACAGGCTAGTGTTCGAGCAGGAAGGAGATCGCGGTAATCGGAAGCGGCTTCGCAAATTCGGCGGTTTCGCATTTGCTATATAGCGATTCAGAGGAGTATAAAAAGAAAATAACATATGCGGATACACATCTCGGATGGGGAGATTTAGTCTCAATTTGTAACATTTTGGCGATCGATTATGCAGGCACAAAGAAAGAGCTGACGTAGAGGATCTGTGGTTATTTGCTGGATCTCGACACGCTTATCGATGCCCACGAAGCTGGAAAAGATGATAACGACGATAACGACGACGACGAAGAAGAGGATGCTAACGACGATGGTGACGACGACACCAATGAAGACCGAGCGGAAGCTAGCGAAGACGAGAACGAAGAAAATAATGAAGATGAAAACGACAGACGACCAGGTAGGACTAGAAATACGATGGTTAAAAATAAATTCGCAATGACGTTCAGGGATGTGAAGGATTCGATTAGACCTTTCAGCGGGGACGAGAAATATCCAGTGGCACAATGGATTACGGACTTCGAAGAAGCAGCTGAGATTTATGAATGGACAGACATACAGAAAATGATATTCGCCAAGAAATTGTTACGAGGATTAGCCAAGCTGTTTATTCAAGGGGAAAGAGGATTGAGCACGTGGAGGAAATTAAAGAAGGCACTCCAAGACGAATTTAAAGATAAGATAAATAGTGCTGAATTACACAGACAGATGGACAAGAGGAAAATAAAAAAGGACGAATCGGTGCAGGCGTATTTTCTCACCATGAGAGAGATAGCAGCCAGAGGAGAAATAGAGGAAGAAGCGCTATTCCAGTATGTCATCGATGGTATAGATGACCAGCCGTCGAATAAAAGTATTTTGTATGGCGCCAAAAATGTAAAGGAGTTTAAAGAAAAATTAAAAGCGTACGAGAAGATGAGAACGAAGAGTACTAGTAATAGTAAATTGCCGAATTCTACGATGAATAAGAAGACAAAACAGAAGGAAGAGATTCGTTGCTTCAATTGCGGCGAAATAGGCCATAAATCAACGACGTGCGAGAACAAGAGTAAGGGTGTGTTAAATGTTTTAGATGCGACGAATTCGGACATAAGTCAAATGATTGCAAAAAGGAGAAACCGAAGAGAACAAAAGAAGACAAAGAAGGAACTAAGAGAAGCGAATCCGTGAATAGCCTTGACGCTCCTACAAACATGTATAAGGAAATAGAAATTGCAGGCAAGAAGTTCAAGGCGCTATTTGATACCGGCAGTCAGCATAATATTGTTAGTCAGAGCGTGTACAAAGAAGTCGGAGCACCGGCGCTGTTGGATTCCGCTTTATGCTTTTCCGGATTTGGTGGAAGTAAAGTTAAGCCACTAGGATGTTTTAAAGGCGATATCTTAATCAACGGCGAACGTTTTCATGTGACAATCTACGTGGTTGCCGATAACGTCATGACAATGGAAGCAGTCGTCGGGAATGAACTTTTATCTCAAGCAGAAATTAAAATAAATCAAGAAGGCTTACCATTAACAAGATAAATGAGATAGAAAGCATTCTCTCAGCGAGTTACAGCATTGAAACAAATACACCTGCTATTGGACACACCGTCGATGAAGAAAAGAGAAAGGAAGTACAGACGCTTTTAGATAATTACATGCCTACTTAGTCTTCTTAGGCATGAGACTAATATCGAAATGACAATTACGTTGGACGATGATCAGAAGATCTTTGCGCGACCACGACGTTTACCACTTCCAGAAAGAAAAATCGTATCAGAACAAGTGGATCAATGGATTAAAGAAGGAATAATCGAGCCGTGCTCATCGCAGTACGCTAGCCAAGTTGTGGTAACTAAGAAGAAGGATGGAACACCACGAATCTGTATTGATTATAGAGCAATTAATAGAGCTATGGTGAAAGATCGCTATCCTTTGCCTCTTATAGAAGACATTTTAGATAAGTTGCAAGATTCCCGTGTTTTCAGCAGTCTGGATCTAAGAAATGGATTTTTCCATGTGGCTGTTAACAAGAGTAGTCAAAAATATACTGCATTTGTGACGCACGATGGGCAGTATCAATTCCGCAAGGTACCGTTTGGACTGTGCAACTCACCGGCAGTGTTCCAGCGTTTCATTAACAGAATATTTTAAGACATGACGATAAAAGGAATCGCGCTGCCGTACATCGATGATTTGATAATACCAGCAAAGGATATGGAAGACGCAGTTCAGAAGCTGAAGTTGGTGTTGAAACGGGCGGAAGAGTATGGACTAGAGATTAATAAAAGGAAGTGCCAGTTGCTGCAACGACGTATTGAATTCTTGGGACATGTCATCGAGGATGGGAAGCTGTACCCGTCATCGGAGAAAACGAAAGCAGTAATAAAATTCCCAGAACCGAAAACTCTTAAGCAAATACAGAGTTTCTTAGGCCTAACCGGTTACTTCCGGAAATTCATCCCACAGTACTCCCGTATCGCAAAGCCGTTGAGCGATCTATTGAATAAAAAACAATCGTTCCGATTTAAAGAAGAAGAAGTTAATGCTTTTAGAACACTAAAACAATGCTTAACCGAGGAACCGGTTCTAAGCATTTTCAATCAAGAGTACGAGACTGAGGTTCATACCGATGCCAGTCAGGATGGTTATGGTGCCGTGATGTTGCAGAAATCCCCTGAAGATTGTAAACTGCATCCCGTGTACTTTATGAGTAAGAAGACGTCAGATGCTGAAAGAAAGTATTCTAGCTACGAGCTTGAGGCGTTGGCCGTAGTAGAAGCCTTGAAGAAGTTCCGCGTCTACTTGTTAGGCAAGTCATTCAAGATCATTACAAATTGCGCTGCATTTCAGCAGACGATGTGGAAAAAGGATCTCACGCCGCGTATAGCACGATGGGCTCTGTTCCTGGAGGATTATAATTATACTATTGAGCACCGATCTGGATCACGATTGAAGCATGTTGATGCGCTCCGTCGCTACCCAGTGATGACAGTGGGATCTGTTAGCAATATTGTTTCGAAGATGAAAAAAGCACAGGATGACGATGACATCATTAAAGGAATTAAGGAGCACTTGACAAGAGGATCATACCAGGACTATTTGTTACATGGATTGGTTTACAAGCAGTTGCATGGTTGCGAGTTGATCGTAGTCCCTAAAACGATGCAATATGAGATTATAAAAAATGCGTACGAGAGGGGCCATTTTGCTGCTAAGAGGACCGAAGATGAGGTGAAACGAGAGTTTTTCATCCCTGAACTCCACGCTAAAGTCGAAAAGTGCATCGCAAACTGCGTAAAATGCATCCTGGTTAATAGAAAGTCGGGAAAGCAAGAGGGGTATCTACATCCGTTAAGTAAAGGAGATATCCCGTTGCACACGTATTATCTGGATCATTTGGGGCCACTCGAGACGACGCACAAGAAGTACAAGCATATTTTAGCTGTCATAGATGCCTTTACTAAGTTCGTGTGGCTGTACCCCACCAGGACAGTCACTTCCAAGGAAGTTATCGACAAGCTGGAAGTACAGAAGAGTATTTTTGGTAATCCGAGTAGGATCATCTCGGACAGGGGCACCGCGTTTACATCGGCTGAATTCGAAGACTATTGCCAGAAAGAGGACATCGAACACTTCAAAGTTACAGCGGGTTTGCCCAGGGCAAACGGGCAGGTGGAGCGTATCAATAGGACAATCATTCCAGTACTTGCCAAGATGTCAATCGATGAACCCACGAAGTGGTACAAGCACGTTGCCAAACTACAACAAGTTTTGAATTCTACCTACCAACGCAGTATTGATACAACTCCATTTGAGCTGCTAATAGGTACCAGGATGAGGACTAAAGAGGATCTCAGGATGAAGAAAGCAGTTGAGCAGGAGATGGTTCACCATTATGACGCCACACGCAAGCAGTCTAGAGATGATGCCAGACAACAAATCGAAGCGGTCCAGTTAGAAAATCGGAGACACTACAACTTAAGACGCAGGAATCCTAATAAATACCATCTCAATGATCTGGTGGCCATAAAACGCACCCAAGCAGGGCCAGGATTGAAGCTGAAACCCAAGTACTTAGGGCCGTATCGTGTCACCAAAACAAAATCCGGTGATACGTACGAGGTGGAAAGAGTAGGAGACGGTGAAGGACCAGCGAAGACTACAACTTGTGCCGAATACTTGAAGCGATGGGCTAGACCGGAGCAGGACGAGCAGATGTCATCCGAGGCGGATGATGCTTCAGGACGGCCGAACTGTGGGACCCCGATAGATGGATGCAGCAGCAAGCAAGCACAAGCAAGGGTGTGATCCAAAAAAGACGAGAGACTCTTGCCGAAGAATTAAGATATCCGTTACTGTATACCATTTCACTTAAAATATATTACTCTTTCATTTAACCATATTCCTACAATTGAAATAATTATAAAAGGTTAAACTATAATCGTATTAAATCAATGTTTATTAATGAAGTACCTACACATACACGTACACATACACATACACATACACTCAAAATAATGAAGTACACATACACATTTGTTCACATAATCACTCTCATACTATTATTTACACTATTTATAGTAATATTCATATGAATGGTCTAATCTTCATCACTATCTTCATTGATAATAGGCGTGATGCCGTTTGTTTTAAATATATTTAAATATTTTTTTATACATATTTAAATATATTTAAAACAGACGGCATCACGCCTATTATCAATGAAAATATAGTGATGAAAATTTGTCCATCCATATGAATATAACTGTAAATAATAGAGGTATAAGAGTATAAGAATAATTATGTGAATGAATGTATATGTGTAATTCATTATTTTGAGTGTACGTGTACGTGTATGTCTATGTGTACTTCATTAATAAATATTTGATTTAATACGATTATAGTTTATTCTTTTATAATTATTTCAATTTACTTTATTTTATTATTTTTTTAGTACCTGCACCTATTTATGTTTAATCGATTCCGGAAAATTACTTGTTGTAGGATTCCATTCCAAGATTCTAAACAAAAATATGGCGATGGTACCAAAAAACTACGATAATTTTGAAAAAAAAAATTTGTTTTTTAAAGTACCTTTCTACCCATTTTATTGGTTCGAAAAAATTACTTGTTGTAGAATACCGTCTCAAAAGTCTACAAAAAAATATGGCAATGGTACAAAGAGCATATCATAATTTTAAAAAATAAAAAACAATATTTTATTTTTTTAAACTTCCGCCTACCTATTTTATTGGTTCGAAAAAATTACTTGTTGTAGAATACTATCCCAAAATTCTACATAAAATATACGGCGATCGTAACAAAAGCATATCATATTTTTAAAAAATGAAAAAGAATACTTAATTTTTTTAAAGTACCGCCTACCCATCTTATTGCTTCCAAAAATTATGTCTGATAGGAAACTACTCCAAAATTCTACAAAAAATTTTTCGTAATTGTGCCAGAAAGATATCGGGATTAAAAAAAGCAAGAACATTTATTTATTTTTTCTTATCAATGTTTCTATCAGTAACCTTTTTTTATTTTTTTTACATGGGTGAAATCTTCGACTACTGGAATCCCCACGGAGTTGAAGCGGCAACCAGTCTCGAGGTCCAATCGGGGAGCGCCCGGGACTTGGTCCCGGGCAACCAGTCGTGGACCCCGATCGGGGTGCGCCGCCCCCCTCCGGGGTTTGACCAATAGCCCCCCATAATCGGGGGGAAGACCCCCCACCCCCGGGTGGGGCGGGGGAGTGCCGGATTCCACGCGCACGTGTCGCCACGCGCGCGTGGCCTGCCGGCTAAAACACCCATGAGTGACCCTAACACTGTACGGTGCTGGGAGGTCCCGGGAAACGCACTGATTCTTCCGTGGGCCCCCCGCACCTCGCCCTTATGGGCGATTGCTACCTAATTCGTGACGGATAAGTGCCACCACCCTCATCCGCCACCCCTCCCTCCGGAGTTGGTTGCGCAGCGGGCGAGCGGCACACCCCGACCGCTCGCCCGCCCTCCGGGCGGGGGAAGAGGAGAATAAAAGGTGGTACCGTGCGGTCCCTTTCTGAGAGAGGACCCGGTTTCTCCTCCTCCCGCGCCCTCTTAGGGGCAGGCGGGGTCCGCAGCCCCGAGGCAAGGCCTAAGCCCCCCCGGAGATCCACGGCCCCCTGCCCTGCGGACCGGGAGGAGCGCTTGTGGCGGGAACCCCTTGAGGGGACCCCGCCCGAGCTCCCGCCGGCCCGCGCCCTCCTCCTCCGCCGACCTGCTCGGCACCAATAATGGCGGCAAGAGGGCGGACCCCCCTTCCCCCAAGGGAGGAAAGGATTTGGTCCGCCCCCGTGCCACCCCCTTCTCAGCTACCGCTCAACACTACCTCCCCTACTCGGAGAGGTGCCCGGACGTTCGTTAGGGGATAAAGTGCCGCCCCCGTCGGAAGAACGACGCCTCCCCCCCCGTCCAGTTGTATCCTAATCTCCCTCACTTTCTGATTGTGAGGGAGGAGGAGGAGGAGGAGCCCTCCTCTCCTCACTCTCTCGTCCGTCTCCTTCCGCGACATTACTGTTTCGCAGAAGGAGGCGAACTTCCTCCAGTTTTCCCTACCAGTCTCCCCCACCCGTACCGCCGCAGCAACGACGGCGGGGAGGGAGAGGTCCTGTCCTATCCCTGCCCTGAGAACACGGCGCTCTTTCGTGGACAATCCTCCAGCGTGTGCTGCGCCGTGTCCACGGTCTCAGGGCAGTGGTGGCAGCGCGCTGTGAGCTCCTTCCCGATGCGGTGCAGGTATTTGCCAAAACACCCGTGGCCCGTCAACACCTGCACGCGTGGAAGGCAACATATCTTCTTTTGTTGCCCTCCACCCACTCCTCCAGTACCGGCTGGACGGCCTCGATGACCCTCCTCCCCCATATACGTTGGGGGTCCGCGAGCCATTGCTTCCACTCACGGAAGAGGGTCTCCTTGGCTCTGAGCTTCAGCTCCCTCCTGGCCTTCGGCGGGACCTCCCCCTGCTCCGCTCTTATCCTGCCGACCGCCTCGTACGTCTCGGCATACGATTTGGCCAGCAGTTCAATAGGGGGAACTTCCGCGAGGATGGTCGCCCCCACGTGGGAGACGGTCCGATAGGCCCTGGCGGCCCTGATCGCAATCACTTTCTGCGCGGCCGCCATTTGCCTATTGAAACGGGCGTTTCCGCCCACCTTCATCCACCATATCGGTGCTGCATAAAGCAGCACCGAATGGACCGTCGCCACGTAGAGGCGACGCACGTGCCCGCCGGCCCCGCCGATGTTTGGCAGAATCCTCGCCAGGCTGTTGGCCATCTTCTTGGCCTTTGGGGCCACACGGGCTACGTGCTCGTCGAAGCTCATCCTTTTGTCCAGCCACACTCCCAGGTACTTGAAGTGAGGAGTGGTCGGGACTCTCACTCCCTTCATTCTGAGACTGAGCCCCTCCGGAGGCGGGTCTCACCAACGGCGGTTGTAAAACACTGTCGCTTGTGTTTTCTGTGGGGCCACCTCCAGGCCCAGTCTCCTTATGGAGCGCACCACGCATTCGGCTGCCATATTGGCCAGCCCGAATAGCTCCTGCCATTCCTTCCCGCTGACTCCCAGGTATACGTCATCCGCGTATCCTGAGAGCCAGCATCCCTCGGGGAGGGGGGTCCTGAGGACCAGGTCGTAGCCAACGATCCACAGCAGGGGCCCTAACACTGACCCCTGCGGGACGCCGCATTCCACGAGCTTGACCCGCAGGATCCCATCCCGGTCCGTGTACAACTGTCCCTGAAATAGTCTTGAATGACCTCTATTAGGTAATCGGGGACCCCGAACCTAGCCAGGGCCTCCCCGATCACCGGCTAGGGGAGAGAGTTAAAGGCGTTCCTGACATCAAAGGAGACGCCCATGACAACTCTCCCCCCTCTATCTCGGCCTCCGTCCGGGAGAGGACGCGTTTAATCGCGTCGACGGTCGATCTCCCGGCACAGAAGCCGAATTGGTCATCCGAGATCCCTCCTCCATCCCTTTGGGACAGGTGCTGGACGAGGTGTTCGGCAATGATTCTTTCGAAGATCTTACCAACCTCGTCCAGCAGGCACACGGGCCGGTAGGCGGACGGCGAACCCGCAGGTTTGCCCGCCTTCGGCAGGAGCACCAGGCTGGCTTCCTTCCACTTGGTGGGGAACCGGCCGGCCTTTAGACATTCGGTGAATACCCTCCGCATTCTGCGGGCCAGTCCCCCCGCGGCCAAGGTCCACGGTCTCCCCGGTATGCCGTCAGGGCCAGGAGCCTTATCTCCTGACCCTGCGGAGAGCCCTTGACAGCTCCTCCTCGCTGACCCCCCATTCCTCTCTCCATTCCGGTCCCGCTGTCGCCGGGAACCGGACCTCTCCCCCGTCCTTCCTGGGGAAGAGCTGGTCGACTACTTCGCCGACGAATTGGGGGTCCAGCGTCTCCGTGGTTGGGGGCACCCGAGATCTGAGCTTGTCCAGCACCAGTTTGTACGGGCGCCCCCACGGGTCCTCTTCCACGCTGTCGAGGAGCTCCTTCCAGGAGCGCTCCTTGGTCGCGCGTATCGCTGTGGAGAGGACCTGGCGGGCGGTACGCCAGGCCTCTCCCGCTTCCTCCACTGCCAGAGGGCCACGTCTACCTGCTCGTGCCCTCTGTTATTTCCTCTTTGCGCGGACGGAGAAGCGCCTGAGTTCGGCCAGCTCCTCCATCCACCAATACGCGCATCTTCGAGGGGACTGGGGACGAACCCGGGGCATCGCCACGTCACAGGCCTTCGTCATCACCCGCGACAAATCCCCGGCCAGCTCATCCACGTCCGCATCCCCTTCTTCGACTTGCTCCCTCTCTCCGTCCCAAGTTAGGACGATAATGGCCGCTATGAATCGGTCGCCGTCCATTTTTCTGAAGGCCCATCTCCGCCTGTGCCTATTGGCTTCCTGGCGGCGGGCGAGTACCTCCGGGGGGGTGGCACGGACCATCATCTCTATATATTGATGATCAGAGAGTGTCTCTAGGTCCGTGGCCATCCTCCAGTTGCGCATTTCTCGGGCGACAGGAGGGGTGGCCCACGTCAGGTCCACCACCGACTGCCCTTGCCGCCGATCAGAAACCTTTCCCGAATTTTTCACAAATGTGTCTCAATGACATTTACAACATATTAAAATTTCATCAAAATCGGTTAAGCCGATCAAAAGATATGAATTATTTTCGAAATTTTTATTTTTATTTTTTACACTAAAACGGTTTAATATTAAGGGCTAATATTTGACTAAATTGTAAGTGACACTGATAGCAATCAAAGGAAAAAAAATGAGCATGATCCGTGTGGGGGCACATTGATCCTTCTTATCCGGCTACGGCCTTTAGGTATGTTGTCATGGTTTTATTCGATTATTCCGTCGTTTTTATATTTGTGATTCAATTAGATTGTTTATTTTATTTATATTATTAAGAGATCTTTTAATGTTTTAGTATGCTAACTTAAACACGTTATTATGTTTTTTGATATTTATTTTCTTCTTTCATAGCAATCCGTTCCGAAGAAGACTATAAGTACAGTCGAAACTTTAACCGTGTGTATTGTTTGTTTAATAAATTGTTTCTATTTTAATCCAATATCTCTCTTTTGGCGCTCGTGATTTGGCCGTTTAAATATGCATAGCTAAAATTATAAACTTAATAAGACTAAAAAGAATACTATAAACTACAATATTTTTCTTGATAGTTAATATTTATTTAATTATTATTATTATGCATTTAAATATTAAATTTAAATATCATGCTATGCTAAAGTTAATGTTTTTAATGTAGGACTTTTTTCAGATAAAAAAGCGTATTGGCAAAACAGGGATTGCTATTTATACATTATCCTTACAAATTTTAATTTTTATGTTTATTAATAACAACATGACGCATATATATATATTGTGACGTTGCAGTTTCGCTGCATCGTGGCAGCGCCCCGCCGCCGTCACAAGGCACGGGTTTCGCGCCCGAGGACGGTCCAAAGAGTCGATGCGAGATCTCCAGTGGCATAATTAAGCGCGTTTGCATGTTCTGATCCTTTTGTTATTTTATTTTGTATACTGCGCGGCGCCTCACCGAGACGAGACACGGATTTCTCCGAGGGAATACGAGGGACCACGAGAAATGGAACAAGCCGGGAGAATCGAGCCGAGAGATCGATCGACGAAAGCGGACCGTGGCGAGGCTCGCGGGCCAACGAGCACAAGGGAGCGCAGGAGGACACGCGCGCGGCGCGTGACACAGCGGCGGGCGGACCCGTAGAAGCAGGGCCACGGGACGCCGGGGCAGATTGAACTTCACCTGCCCTCCTCACCTGCAGACCGGACTCCGGGATGGACGGTCGCCATTCCCGGACCGAAACGGAGGAGCACGGAGACATTAGCGTCCCGTCCGCTGCCGGGAAAGATCCCGGCGAAATCGCCGCGCGAGCGAGGAACCCTTAAGCGCCCTGCGGGAGCCGTGATTGACGGCCCTGCGCAAGGACACGTCGCGAGCCTGCGAGCTCACCCCTAATTAGTCCGCGCTATAGCGTCGAGAGGCCGCGTACGCCCGGGGTAGGGCGCGCTATCAATTCCACAATCGAGCGAATTTTCGGCGACACTCTCGGATCGTCCTCTGGCGAGATACGTAACGTAACGTGGCGCAGTACGCCCAGCTTTCAAGCCGTTTCTGACGACGACGTCCGACCCGATCTTTGGCGGCGAGGAGCTTTCGAGAGAAAGCTGAGGTTGCCTCGGGTAATTTCGCGTACATGTAAAGCCACGACACCGCTCTCCGGGTCGCGCTCTCGCTCGGGAATAATTTCGGTAATTAGCGTGTTCGCCGACAAGGCGTGATTTAGCGATCGACAGCGAAAGCGAGGGGCACCGGAATGGTCTCGTGGCCACGGGATCGTGACCAACAATTGCGAGCTCCTGGAGATCACGATAGATGCGTCAATGACGGATTCCGAGATCGCGAATTCGCCATTTCTCGCGACCTTCGCGTTCGCGACCGCGTGTTTCGTCGGAAAATGCGTCCCCACGAAAAAGGCCGGGATGGCCTCTCTCAGGTTTCTCTCTGGTTACGTGCAATGGCCTTTAGGGCCGGTATTCATAGTCGAATCTTATATTTTAAGTCCGTCTTAAGTACGATCTTAAGATGCCATTAACCAATCACAAAGCCGTATTAGCATCTTAAGACATTACTTAAGACGATCTTAAAATAAGAACCAACTATGAATACCGGCCTAGGACACCGTTATAGCTTTGTATCACTTCCACTAACTTCTTGGCTGAAGCATATGGCGACCATGATAGCTTTGTCTCACTCCCACTTACAGCTTGTCTCACTCTCACTAACTTGGCTGAAACATATGGCGGGACCAATCAAAAATCGTCACCACATTGGCTTAAGGCCCACACAGCACACTGTATCCTGAGGATATCCCAAATTGGTCCAGATTTCCAAATACTATCCCACAGATATCACAGCAGGTGATCCCGGGATATTCCAATAGGATATCGTGAGATATCCTATTATGATCTCACGATATCTAAATATTCTGCCATATCCGTTGGCTTTGCATAAGATATCTTACGAGATCTTCTGAAGGATATATATCCTTTAGGATATATGTATACATTATTTTTTGTAAATTCTCAGGATGTACTTGTAATATCTCACAGTAGTATATTATTTTTCGTAAATTCTCGTATATACTACTCAGAATATATAAATTAATACGGATCAGAAGATAAAGTCCGCTCGCGGCGTGTTGCTTTCACCGACGACGCCGAATCGGCTAAGTCCGAAGGCGGCGTGTTGATGCGCGCGCATAGGCGAGCCGAAGTCGCCCCGATGAGAGTCGATCGGGCACGAAGCGCACGAAGCTACGAACACGAAGTCGGACGTCGGCGGTCGGACATCTTGTCAATGTGCACGTTAACAACGAGTAATCGCGACACGAGTTATTTTCCTTTAGTGTTCAAAGTCAACGATCGGCATTCATCTTGCGCGGTATCGCCGCCCAATCATCCAAGTGATCGAGGTGACGGGTAAGTGTTACATCGTCCGTGCGTCAGCGCGAGAATTATCGTTCAGGTTAAATAGCGCGACTCAGACAGCATCGCGAATACGAGTGCCACAGTGCTTTTCTTCGAGTCCGTGTGTGAATCGCGACAATGCCGAGGGAGTAAATGTTAGGCACATTATGCTGTTCCGACGTACCCGAGCGTTTTTCATGTTTGTGTCCTCTGGTTTAGGCGAGAGTGAGGCGACGGCCCAGCAGTACCTGACGTTGGCCGATGGAAACGTGGAGATGGCAATTAGCCTAATGTTCGAGGGTGCCAGACCGCCGGAGACCGAGAACGCGGATCCCGAGCCGCCCGTGAGGGCTCCTATATTACCCACGCGTGAGACGCCAGTGCCTCCGGAGCCTATATTGTTCATTGCCACAATTGTCGAACAACGTGTATGACAGATTCCGTGATTTTGCGGCAGAAACCCGTACGCATTTTGTCCTAGAACTTATATCAATTAGAATATGTATACGTACTGGACAATTAAGAATAGGTGTATTAAGTGGGATGGTTGCATGGATGGTATGAGGATGTTAAGTTTTTAAACCAAGTTTCTTCAAATCTACTTCTTGGCATGTAAGTTGAAGTTAATGAGTTATTATTATTATTATTAAATGCTGGTAATTAATGTAGGACGACAAGAGGAAGAGATGACTCGCAGAGTAACTGGTACAAAGCACATATCTCAAAAGAAAACGAAGCGACTGGAAGATCTATTTAGACCACCATGCGATATTTTCTTCTTAGGCTCCTTCATGGAAGCACGGGACCACGCAAAAACTTTAAATCGTTGGCTGCTCGTCAATGTTCAGGATCCACAGGAATTTTGTTGTCAGATTCTTAATAGAGACGTGTGGTCCAACGAGCATATCCAAGAAATTGTGAAGGATCACTTTATCTTGTGGCAAGTATGTCATGTCACCTGAATATCATGTCACTTTCTATAGTTGACGTTCTGATTCATCGAGTTACATTTGTTGCTTTTAATTTTAGATCTTGTCTAACACTTTGGACGGGAAACGTTATATAGATTTTTACAAAGTAATGGCATATCCTTATTTGGTGATTGTAGATCCTAGAACGGAAGAATGTATGAAAACTTACAAAAATATTACTGTGGACAGTCTGATATCTGACTTAAATGATGCATTAAGCACACATGCATCTCCCGAAAGTTCACAAGTTACATCTGACTCTTCCAAGGATTGGAATAGTTTTCCTACGAAAACGCCGCCAAAACGAAATAATATAGCTGATCAAATAAAATTAGAGAAAGTTTTAGTATTTAAATTTTACATTTTGAAATATGGTTTAGCGTAATGCAAAAAGAAACCAAAAATCTTTAATTTTAGTGTTATATGTAGATAATCGCGTTAGCAAAATATTAAGTATTATTTCGGATAGGTATTATTCTCGTAAGGAAAGTTTCATATTAGGAAATAAGAACCTTTAGTTAAGTGTATGTCACACGCAATCAATTTTACAGTGACCGTTGAACGCCTATTTTTCTTTTGTCTTACGTTTTTTAGCTAATGCACAACGAGCTGATATACTTACATTTAGAATTACTCACATTTAGATTATCGGAGCATTTAAAACGTTGTGTCTGGAGGAGCAGCTTATTTGTTTACTTTTCTAAACGCGAGATGCATTCTAACAAAATTTATAAAGTCTATTTTAATTATCTTCTATCCGAAATATCGAGATTACTGTCTGACATAACTTACAAGATAATTGCATGTTCGCACTGTAAAAATTGTTTGTCTTAATGTATTATTCAATTGAAAATGTATTTACGAGATGTTTGAACGATTGCAGTGTTCTCGAATTTTAAATCACGCTTAATTTGTAAGTACATTTTTCTGTGCAAACGATAACTTACGAGTGAGGACTCAGATTCTTAAATCTTTCCAACAAGTCGTGTGACTATAATACATTTTCCTATCCTTTTGTTCTAAATAAGCGTCATTAGATACACGACATGTAAAAAATGCATACTTTCCTATTTCTTTTTTGTTTACTTATGTGCAATCCTTTTTAAGAAAACGATTATTTTCGCTAGTTTTAAATATGTACTTCATATGTACTCAAATCACTATGTGATTTAAAGTTCGAGAACACTGCAATATTCTATAAGGAAATCGTATGTGACATAAAACAGGCAGTAATCTATTATTCTATAGCAATTCTCTCTATCACGTATGACACTCGAAGTAACAAGCATTAAACTGGGCGTTATCCAATGCTATGTATGTGTTATCGCAATGTCCTTTTATTTTTATTTTTTTTATTTTTTATTATCGTGCTCGGCGTCAGCGCAACGTTTATCGCATAATAGTGCGGGAAAACTGACTGTTTTCGTGGAAACGAATGACCGACGTGCGTTCTATATCATTATTTCCCTTTTATGAACGGGAGAAAAAGAAAGGTGTGCTCACTTTGTAACCCTTTTCGCCGCGTTTATTTTTACCGTCGCTGCTTCCGGTAACATCAAGCGCACAAAAAAGGCGAATATTATGTATGTGCGAGCGTACACGTGGGCGAGCTCATCATTCTACAAATATGTTTCAACCCGCAATTAAGCGCCGACAATAAGAAACCACTAGGCTTCCCCCCGATGCCGCTATTGTTATAACCGGTATATTAATACATTTTTAATTGTAGCGCGATAGAAAACATACGGTCTCGGGCGGAGGAGGGAAAAACCAAGTGTCCCTTCGTAAAAATTCTAATAGCGCCTTTTCTAACGTTCTTTTTTTCCTTCTTGAACAAGACCATCCTTGTTGCATAATTAAATATTTTCCCCACGTAAAAGTATACTTTGTTTCGACATATCTGTGTAACGTAAAAAAAAGGACTTAGTCACTTGTGAAAAAGCCGAGACCGTATGTTTCCTGTGGTAATCAGCAACATTACATTTATTGCTGTTATTTTTTTACAAAAAGGGTTAAAGTTTAAAAGTACTTTATATATGTACCTCTATTTTTGTACAGTGTACAAAATGTTTTTCACAACATCTCCACGGAAAAATGTTCGACTTCCATCCCTGTAGAGAGAGGCGAAAGTGGCCAATTTCACGCCAGGGCTTACTTTCCGCCCGCTATACCGAGTGAAAAGTATAAATTTTCTTCCCTAGGGAGGAAAGTAAGCCCTGGCGTGAAATTGGCCACTCTCGCTCCTTTCTACAGGCAGGAAGTCGAACATTTTCGTAAAGGTGTTGTGAAAAATATCGTGTGCATCTCGGGTCGAAAGCTTTTTCAGACTCGTGTAATATGTATTTTTATTTTTACTGATTGTATTTTTTTTAAATTAGAGGTACTTTGTTTAAAAACTATATTCTTTTAATAAATAAAGATTTAATATGCAATGTACAATATACTTATTTTTTCATGTACATCGTGGACAGAAATATTGTTTCTCTTTTGTGATAAATTTCGGAATGTGTTCATTTAATTTTACAATTTATTTTCCAATGGAAGAATTATTTTATTAAACAAGACGAATGCACATTCCAAAATTTATCACAAAAGAGAAACAATATTTCTGTCCACGATTGTACGATTATCCCCTTTCTGGTTAAACCATAATTTCATTGTATATAAAATATCCATGCGATATCGCGAGTGTATAATTAATATCTTGCGATATTTTTCGATCTGCCTTGGATATCCTGTGGACCGTCATCTAAGATGTCTGCAAGATCTAAATAGCCGGACACTTGTGCATCCACTGGATATCCACCGGATATCTGAGACCATTTTGGGATGTCCTACGGTTATTGTGATATCCCAAAATGATGTCTGTAGGACGTCCCTCAGATAAAGTGTGCTGTGTGGGTACTGACTTCGTCAGTACTCCTTCCCAGTACTCATCCAATACTCATTCAGTACTCCCTTCAGTACTTCCTCAATAGTACTCCCTCCAGTACTTTCTCCAGTATTCCCCCCAGTACTCCTTCCAGTACTCCCACCAGTACTCCCACCAGTACTCTCTCCAGTACTCTTTTAGTACTTATCGAATAATCGTGGGATACTAACGTGTGGTACAGGCGCAGTAGGGGAGAGTGGGCACCCTTGAACGACGTTTTTTCAAATCACATTAAAAATGATTTTTAATAACTTCATTATAATATAAATGAGACTATTCGATGTTTAATATAATAAACTTTGTTTGTAAATGATTTAAGAAGTAAATTTTCAGAAATATTTTGCAAAAATAATGATATTTCGAAATGCTGCGTTTGTCACAGTGGACCCCACGCGTGAGGTCGATTGAGCCATAGCGTAGGGTACACTGTGACATGTAATGTGAAAGGTAGGGTACCCTGTGACACGTAGAAGAGATCTGTTTAAATCCTGTTTATTACAAATCTTTGGTCAATTGAAAAACCAAGACTGTGCTAGAGAACCAATTTATCAATAATCGTGTCATATTTGTTTCATCAGATGACCTAAGAAATTGAAAACTAAAAACAAAGTCCTATAACCTCACTTTTTGTCGTAACCTAGCAGAGATTAACGAATATTGCCTCACAGCGACTCGATTACATGTGATCTGTAACTAAAGGGTGAAAAAAAGAGAAAATGAAAGTGTGGATATGATTATCGATGGAAATTATTTCATTTTATAGGAAAATTTAGGCACTAACATTTACTATTCCGCGATCGAAACACACTACAAAAACTCGCGCTGTCACGTAGGTAGGTTAGATAGTTCTGTAAGCGTGGCACAGAGGACCCCATCAACCTGCGTCACATAGAGTTGGTCAAGGTAGAGTTAAGGTGGAAGCACATAAAATTGCAGGAGCCATGGGCAGAATGCAGAAGCCATATGCGCATGCGCTATGGTATCTGTAGAGCTCTACAAATACCATAGCGCATGCGCATATGGCTTCTGGATTCTGCCCATGGCTCCTGCAATTTTATGTGCTTCTACCTTCAAGGCTATAATACACAAAATGCATAGCGTAGCATAAGCATAGCACAAGACCGCTGGACCAATGAGCATCCAGCATAGCCGCCATATTAATTTACGTAAGATGCTCATTGGTCCAGCGGTCTTATGCTATGCTTATGCGACGTTATGCATTTTGTGTGTGACGGCCTTTAAGCCAATATCGGCCGGAAGTTTCGAAGACGCCATTTCCCGATCAAACCACGTGACCAACTTGATACGCGGAATTTTCAAATTGCTGAAACTTCAGTTTGTATATTAAGGCTGCGTTTCGATATTCACTGTCAATACCGAAAATCTATAGGTTAGTTACGTAAACTACAGATTTTCAGTAGGGGAGACCGGGGCTAAAAAGTCTACGGGGTAAATACGTCTAATAAAATATCTCGGAACCTGTATATTGTGCGAACTCGCTATTAACATTGTAAACGCTGCTTATGGTACCCATGTGACCAACGGAGTTTTGGCAGGTTACCTGCCGTGTTATGATTTTTACGAGGGCAAACGTGTTTTCGGAAGGTGAAAGTGAAATTTTCTGCGCGTGGAAATTTTGTAATATCTGCAATAATATTTGCTCTCCAAATCTCGAGGTACGTGATTATAAATAGTAATGCATGCTGAACACGAATACAGTGTAGTTTTTTCATTATCGTTGATGTCTAATATTTCATGGGCGATCAAACCTGAAACTTGTGTTTGGGGCTAATCAGTCTACAAGCACCCGGGGCTAATCGGGCTAATCTCGTCACTGTGGCGCGCCGGGCGCACGACTTCAGCTCACGGCGATTTCAGGTTAAATTTCCCTCGAGCGTGATTCTGTCAGATTCTGTCTTCCCTTGCACGTGCGTCAGTTTGTGTAGGAGGGAAATGGTACGCACGTATCGTCGCAAAACGGGTGTTTTGGCCGACCGAAAAAATGGCGGACCGTTGTTTTCGAGATCGCTCGCGCTCACGGCACGTCGGCGAGGTACGGCGAGGCACGGCACGGCTCTGAGATCCCGCGATTTCCGCGCGAGAGTTGACAGTTGACATGCCGCGCGCGCGGTAGATCGTCCCGACTCCCGGCCGCGGTAAATCGTCGTTGTTGGTCGTTGTGTCAGTGACAGTCGCGCGTGCGACCGCATCGTCCAGCGTTCGCCGTATCGTCTCGGCGTCATTGTCGCCGCCGTTGTAGTGGTGGTGGTGTCGGTGGTGGTCATCGTCGTCGTCGTCGTCGTCGTCGTGGTCGTGGCCGTCGTCGTCGTCGTCGTCGGCGCGTCGAGGACGCCGTCGAGTCGGTAAAATGGTCGCGCTCCACCGCGAGCTTTTCTAACCCCCCTGTCGCTATTTATCGCTCCCGCGCGAGAAACGCGGCTTGGTTAGGTTGCTCGAGGGTCCGCGCTGATCCTATGGCACCGGAACGCCGTCACGCGTATTCCCCGTGGTTGCCCGCGTTGACAATGTGACGTGCCGTTGGGGAGTTTACGATTTTGGTTAACCTCTGTATTCACGTGCCTAAATTGTTTTATGGAATAGATAAAACAATTATTTTTTAATAATGTTTCGCATAAAAATTTTAAATAAATTTTTATATTTTTTTCTTAAAAAACAATTATTAAAATGTATCCTATCATTTTTCAGGATTAGATGTACGTATATGTATTAAAAATGCAGTGTGACCGATTAGCCCCGGGGGGGGGGGGACCGATTAGCCCCGGCATTTTTGAGATTTCAATTTTTTCATCGTTGTCGTTTTTGCTCTATACCGGTTAAACAAAGCGACGTAGATAAAAATTTCCTTAATAAATTTTGTAGCTAAAGGTTCACTCTTTACAGTGGTATACCACATTTAACTAAAATTATTTATTTTGTTGTTAAAAATCGGCACCGAAAAAAACCAGACTGTTTAGCCCCGGTCTCCCCTACTTGCACTTTATTTTAAATAGTATTATTAAGATTTAAAACATATTAGTAGTATTTATTTCAAGTTAGAATATTTTATAATTGCTGAATACTTAATATATTATTAATTGATATGACAACAACCTGTCAAATGTTTTGAAAAACCGGAAGCGCTAATCGGGAAATGGCGGAGCCAATCAGCGAAAGGAACACTAGTTGGCTTAACTCTTCCTTGACCAACTCTGGCTGCATTCCGATATTCACTGTCAGTACGCAAATCTATATTTTACGTCACATATACTATAGATTTTCAGTACTGAAAGTTGCTGACAGTGAATATCGGAATGCAGCCTCTAGCGTCACATAGAGTTCCTGTAAGTAGAGTTGAGTCAATACCGTAGCTTTGTCTCACTCCCACTAACGTCTTGTCGATAAATGGCGGACCAATATAGCTTTGTCTCACTCCCACTTATAGCTTTGTCTCACTTCCACTAAAGAACCGGAAGCGCTGATCGGGAAATGGCGGAGCCAATCAGCGAAAGGAACACCATTGTCTTAACTCTTCCTTGACCAACTCTACGTTACATTGGACCCCACTGAACATCGATATTATTTATCGTAAATATTTTAGATACAAAACAATTAAACATTTTTGTGCGCACGTTGGTATTGAACCTAGCGCGACAAACGTCTTATGAATTTTTTTTTAACTGTAGAATTCCTAGAAATCCATACATGGGTGTTTCTACGTAAATAGCGTTTTTTCAGATTGCAAATCTCTCAATTTCAAACATACCTAAAAAAATTTTTTTTTTCCTGTTTTTGAGTGAATATAGAAGCAGAAACTACCCTGAAAGCCAGCGTACTACAACATCAAAAACCTGAAAGTAATGGCTTATTCATCAGTGATCTGGTAAAGTGCGGTAATGAGTCGACTTTGTATGTCTAGTAAAATATTGAATTACCTCAACAATGAGTGATTTTGAGAGGAAATGTCAAAAAAATTCCTAAAATTACTTTACTTTTTTACCGTATTTGATTTTATTTCACCGTATTTTACCGTATTTCATTTTATTTCGCCGTATTTTACCGTATTTGATTTTATTTCGCCGTATTTTACCGTATTTGATTTTATTTCGCCGTATTTTACCGTGTTTGATTTTATTTCAACGTTTTTTACCGTGTTTGATTTTATTTCAACGTCAAACCCATGAATGGCCAGGTGAATGACATGCCAGTAGACTGACATTTCATGGTTGAATTAATCTCACTTTCTCCTGAATTGACGTAAACCAATTTCCATTAAAAATCAAGTTTAGCCTACCGAATATCATCAGAATTTTACCACTAGAAGGAAAAATTTACTGCGATATAATAAAAAAAAGATGTGCCAGGCAAATGACGCGTAATTTTATGACATACCTTTTCTCAAGTGAAATACACGATTACGATTGTATCACGCTCAAAACAACCAACCACCAACAATGTAAACAACACACCTGATGTCCAATTCTTGAAATCTCCACACCAGACTCCCATTGAATCGATGCAACATGGCGGAACCGCGGTAAAATTCAAAATGTGCAATTTTACTCCATATGTCCGGACCAAGTTTGAAGCCGGTTTTTTCGGTTCCAAAGGGAGATTTATGTTTAATAATGATGTTAAAATCTTAGTTCTATATTATGATTGAATGTACATGGGGAATTTTCAATTGAGTTTGCAATTGGAGGGAGTAAGTGTAACTGGAATAGAGAATTTTCGACAATGGACAGGCCAGGTAACTGACATTTTTAGGAGTTTCTGCATGTTTCCATTGGATAAGCCACTCCCCAATTAACAGATTATTGTGCGATACTTCAAATACGATGCAGTAGTGAACTTTCACAACGCTTGCTTACCCTCCTCTCAATCATGAACATATAACAAGCTTGGGCAGTAAAAAACGCTATTTACGTAGAAACACCCACATATCAAAAAGTTATGACAAGTAAAAATTTACTTTGCAAGGCTCCAATTACATATCTGCCTTTAACTAAAGTATATATGCCTATTTCGGCATAATTTTTTGATGGAAGTTATATGTTTTGAAAACGAAAGTTTTCATACCCACCGTCACTATTTTGCAGAACGTTAATACAGAAAACTCGCACTGTCACATTGGACCCCGTGGCTCAAGGGAGCCCACTCTCCCCTACTTACGCAGTACTATCCAAGTAGAACAAAAAATCAAGATGATATCAAAATAACGTCATATTGATAGTTTAGTGTGTTAATTTAGTATTTTATTAATTTAGTATTTCCAAGATACGTTACGAAAAAGTAGTACTAACAATCAGTACTCAGTACTGAGTGATCAGTACTCGTAGTATTGACAGTATTAGTATGTTAATACTCATGAATATTGCAGAATGGTCAGTACTGTGCCTATTAGTTTCTTACAGTACTGGCAGTACTAACATGATAGTACTCTGAATATTAATCTGATAAAGTACTGACCACTTCAATACTTTGAAGTACTAATGAGTATTATTGCTTGTAGTACTGCCAGTACTGTAAGCACTGACAGACACAGTACTGACCATTCTGCAGTATTCATGAGTATTAACATACTAATACTCTCAATACTACGAGTACTGATCACTCAGTACTGAGTACTGATTGCTAGTACTACTTTTTCGTAAGGGGTAGAACATTTGACATATGTTGAATTTTATTTGCGCTAAGTTGCCATTTTTTTTTTACCATTATTGAGCACCCACAAATACATTAATTTACGCATCACACCTAAACAGATCAAATGCATATAATCGAGAGGGATACATTTAATCAGATCAATGTTTAATAGTATTTCTAATTCACTCCTACCCAAATGATAATAAAAATCCGTGTGCAATCTAAATTCTTCATTAGTTCTTTTCTGTGCATTGTTTTCTATAAAATATACACGTCCATGGTCACTGAGACCCTTAACATGACATTTCGTACAACTATTGTAACCTGTGTGCCCTTTATTCACATTCAGAACAAATGATTTTGCTGGTGCATCTATGACAAAGTATTTGATAGAAAATGGAACTTTTATGTCATCTATTTCAATTCCGTTTTCATACAAAAATAATGCCTCATTTACAAAATTTCTTAAAAAGAGATTGCTACTTTTAGGTTTAAAATTTCCATGATAAGCTCCAATGATAAAGACAGATCCATTAGGAAGTACAGAACCTAAAATTGGCCAAAATGTACTAGATGATGATTTGCAAAGGGGAAGACCGTCAATACCTACAGCTATTTGTACACCTTGCAATTTACATCTGTGTCTTTTCAAATCATCATTTAATATTGTGTCCATGTATAACATTGATATACATCACGTTGCTTCACGTATTAATACCGTTTAGTGCATACAGCCTCTCTTTTGTGTAGATATAAGAAGATATACATCGAATATATCCAAGGTATGGTCTTTTAATGCTTACGTTTGTTTGTATGCTATTATATGCCGGTGCACGTGATCTCCGGGTCTCGCGCCTTACGTTTGGTATTACGTACTTATTATATCTATAGTTTATTTTTTATATTACTGAATTGCCTGCAATGATTTAACTTTTACAGTGCAATAAGTATATTAGCGTTGAAGGGAAAAGAAACGAAAGCTAACTTGCGCACTGATCTAACCTGTTCAGGGGGTAGCCTGGAGTAGCGGCTTCAAAAATTCGATTTTTTTTTGCTTAAATCGATAGTATTCTATCTCTAGAATACGCTCCCTAAGCCCTAAGCATGAATTTAGATTTTAGCGGGCTGAAATGAGCTCAATCGCTGCGCATGCTCGAGCGCTCCGAGGAGCAGATGCTGGGGAGGGAGCTCTCAACGGTCTTTGAAAGGGCCCAAGATACCAAGATTTGTCGAAGAAAGAGCTGCTCGAAAGGTGTTTGGGTGGGCATACCCAAAATGCGAACGAGAGTTTTAACTCTACTGTTTGGCGGTTTGCTCCAAAACACCTCCACTGCGGCCGGAAGATTATAGAGATTGCTGCTTACATAGCAGCTGGAATATTTAACGAAGGCTATCTGTCCGTGCTAAACATAATGTCAAACTTGGAAATAGTTATTGGGACAACATGCAGAGATTATGCCGACAAAATTAATAATAGCCGTACGACCTCGCAGAATCGTCGAAGCACCAGCATTACTCGCGCACTAAAAAATATAAATAAACAACGGCTGTTGGAGCAAAACGAGATGCATGAAGAAGTTGAGGGGATACTATATGGAGCAGGAATAGCAGATTGACCAAAAAGTATAGGTAAATCAACAATAATAAGCTTTTATCAACGTTCTTTCTTGTTCGAAAACTTTAAACGCGTTTTTCTCAAAACCATGTTTTTGAAATTTGCGTACACGATAACTCAAAATATTCTTGATGGATCGAGTCCTTTTTTTTTTAAATTAAAGGTAATTGAATTGCCTTGAACTTATACCTATAATATGTACTAAAAATGTTGTTTAAAAAAAGTTATAAACAAAAAAAGTGCAAAATTCATGCAAAAAACAAAATTTTTTTTTCAAACCACCATTTTTAAAGTTCTTTATGATAAAAAAAATCTTTTTTTAGGTATAACTAGAAACTACACTCATAAACTTTACAAAAATCTTTGGTTTTTTAATTTCAGATCGTTCTACGGGATGCTAGAGTGTACGCAGTTGAGGAAGAATTTTCGAAACCACCTTCGTATTTAATTGCATAACTTTTGTGTACTTACATATATTTATTCAAAAAAATTAATTTGAACACTTCAATATGTACACAATAAATGGTGTTAGTTTCAAAAATATATATTAAATAGTTTCTTAAAAAAAAAATCCAGAAAAAGCGCTTGTTTTTGGCGTTCTACTCCAGGCTACCCCCTTCAGGCAAGACCTATTGCACAAAGAATCAATGGTGTATAACATTGATATACATCACGTTGCTTCACGTATTAATACCGTTTAGTGCATACAGCCTCTCTCTTGTGTAGATATAAGAAGATATACATCGAATATATCCAAGGTATGGTCTTTTAATGCTTACGTTTGTTTGTGTGCTATTATATGCCGGTGCACGTGATCTCCGGGTCTCGCGCCTTATTTATAATATTATTTATTACTAATATATAATATTGAAAAAACTGCCTAGTCGTTGGAGTCAAAAACTTGCCTCTGTTTTCATGGATTTAACGAGATGTCTAATGGAGAGTTATCTATTATCTGTTTTATAACTTCACTGGCAAACTGTTTTATTCAATTTTCAGTTTGCCAGTAAAGTTATAAAACAGATAATCAGAGCAGTAGTAGGCACTTTGTGTAGATTTTTTGACAGGATTCCTGCGTAGAGTTGACTTTTCTTTATGTATGGTGGCATCAAACTGATTTTGAGTCCGTTGCACAATCAATGTGATGAGTTTCATTTGTCCCTTCAATTCTTCAATCTTTTTTTTTGTATTTTGGGCCTTTACTTTATTCTCGGCAGCGAATGAAATAGAAAATACTCAATAATTTAAGACAAACTTATATATTTAACTTGACGTGTACTTTTAAAATAAAAATTTGGTGACGATTCTTGAATCGCAGGATCAAGTAGCTGCTCGTGGTAAAAGGGTTCTTTCTTTATAAAATTTTGAATTTTTTTGAGGATCGGTGAAGGGATTACCGATTCCTGCTTAAAAAGTGTATAAGATGTACATGTAATTTTATATAGAGTATTATTAAAGGAAGGTTGTTTTGAATTTTGCGACAATCGGTGAAGGAGTTACCGATTTCTGCTTTAAAAGTTACATGTATAAGTTATACATGTAATTTTATATAGAGTATCATTAAAAGAAGGTTGGTATTGAACAAAATGGAAATAAGATATATCCGCAATTAGTAGGGAAGTGCCCTGATGTGTATAGTTAAATAAATATAAAATTTAAAAAGAATATGATATGTTCAATCTATAGACGTTGATATTTTAGAAATGCCCGTAGTTGCTCTAACTTTTGTAAATTTTGAAATATTGGGCTATTTCTAATTTTATTATATTCTTCAGTCTTTTCTACCCCTATTTTACATATAATTCTTTAAGATTTGGCAAAGATCGATGAAGGAGTTACCGATTCCTGCTCAAAAAGTTACATGTATAAGTTGTATATGTAATTTTATATAGAGTATCATTAAAAAAAGGTTGGTATTTTGAATTTGGTGATAATCGGTAAAAGGGTTCTTTCTTTATAAAATTTTGAATTGTTTGAAGATCGATGAAGGAGTTACCAATTTTTGCCTAAAAAGTGGACAAGTTATACATGTAATCTCTATATATATAAAGTATCATTAAAGGAAGGTTGTTCTGAGTTTGGCGAGGATCGGTGAAAGGATTACCGATTTTTGCTTAAAGTGTATAAGATGTACATGTAATTTTATATAGAGTATCATTAAAATAAAGTTGTTTTGAATTTTGCGAGTGTCGGTGAAAGGGTTATCGATTTTTGCTTAAAAAATGTGTAAGTTATTTGATGGATAGAATATTATTTAAAAAAGGTATTGAATTTGGCGATGATCAGTGAAGGAGTTACCGATTTCTGCTCAAAAAGTTATATGTATAAGTTGTATATGTAATTTCATATAGAGTATCATTAAAAGAAGGTTGGTATTGAATTTGGCGATAATCAGTAAAAAGGGTCTTTCTTTATAAAATTTTGAATTTTTTTAGAAATGCCCGTTGTTGCTCTAACTTTTGTAAATTTTGAAATATTGGACTATTTCTAATTTTATTATATTCTTCAGTCTTTTTTACCCTTCTTTCATATATAATTCTTTAAGAATTGGTTGATCAGTTTTTGAGTTAAAGGCATTTAAAATTTTAAAAAATTTAATATAAAGAATGAACCTTTTTACCGATTATCGCCAAATTCAATACCAACCTTTTTTAAATAATACTCTATATAAAATTACATGTATAACTAATACATGTAACTTTTTAAGCAAAAATCGGTAACTCCTTCACCGATCCTCGCCAAATTCAATACCTTTCTTAAATGATACTTTATCCATCAAATAACTTACACATTTTTTAAGCAGAAATCGGTAACCCTTTCACCTCGCAAAATTCAAAACAACCTTTTTTTTAATAATACTTTATATAAAATTACATGTACATCTTATACAATTTTTAAGCAGAAATCGGTAATCCCTTCACCGATCCTCGCCAAATTAAATAACAATCTTCCTTTAATGATACTCTATCCATCAAATAACTTAGGGTAGATTGAGGCGAATCGGATTATAGCCCAGTCAAATTAAGATTTTTGGATGAAAAAATTGCTGGCAAGCTGGAAATTGGTATACAGGTTCATTTTAGTGTTCTTTTAAACATACTAAAAGTCCCCATACATAGAGCGTGAGCCGGCTGCGCCATCTTGAAAAAAAGTGTACAAAAATGGGTTTTTTGCGAATAACTCGGAAATTATTAGTTTCACGGGAAAGAACATTCAGAGCGAAAATGTAGCTGATAAAATTCCTCGCAATTTGGTTCTTTGTAGAACTTCGTACGACCATTAGTTCCCGAGATAGATTTTTTTGAAGCATTGGCCAAATGAGGAAAGAGCTGTTTCTTCGAGCGTTTTTTCAAAATATCTCAGTTCTGGCTGTCCGAAAGTAAAAAATGCATACAATGAAAGTGAAAGAGAATTAAATTACCTACAAAATGCATTATTTATGTTATACCGCGCAACTAATATTTCTGGAAATATTACGGTTTAAATGAAATTTTGACTTTCGGAAATTATGAGAATAAATATTGCCTCGCAATATAAGTCGGAAATGAGTAGTTCTACGTAAAAAGTTGTTAAAATCAAATAGAAAGGTTATTAAATTTTCATTATTTTGGTTTTTGACCGATTTGCATACGACTAATAGTATTTTTGATATCCGTAAAAGAAACGGTTTTTAGGTACATTTCTCAAAATGGCGGACTTCCGAGTTATCTTTTTTTAAAAAATACACATGTTTCTTGAAGTTTATTAAATTATCTTTAAAATGATTTTTTATTTGACCTTCTGTGATGAATACTTCCAGAGATATAGCCTTTTAGATATTCGTTTATGTTGAAAATTTCTTAATAATTTATAGTTTTTTTTTACAAAACATGACATAAAATTACTTTAGAAAAAATAATATCGACATTTTTTCAAAAGTTTATATGCATATGTATGTGATCCTGCAGTGGAACCGGTTTTGAAATGAAAGTTTTTAAAAAATTGTCATTTCAATTATGCCTTTCTTAAGAGTTTTCGTTAAAAAATGGGGTTTGCCACACTTTTTTGTAATTTTCTCAGTTTCTATGAGAGATACGTACAAAATGCTTCAGACCAAATTTGAAGCTTATAAAATTTCCTGAAAAACAGTATATTCGGCATTAATATGTGACCAACAATTATACCAATAACAGATGCTAGAATAATGTTGCTCTTTTTTCCTCAGTTTACCGTAATTTTTAATGATTTAAATATTGTCGAAAAAATTTATTTGGAAATTTTTGCGGTCGGCGTAAGTTTCAAATCTCATTATACATGATGTAAGCTTCCCGCTGGTCTTTGGGTTAAATTTTTAAGACGGGTAGTATTCGAGATATAGAGCGTCGAAAGTGGCCGCAACAAATTTCTGTTTTATATGCAGAGGCGAGCACACAGTGCAAGTAAGGGATGCATATTTATTGTTGATATACTAATAATTAAACCAATAAAAACATAAAAAACTGCGTACATAACCTAAAATAAAATTCATAAAGAAATATTAATGTCAAAACGTAAATATAATAAAATACAATAATAATAATAATAATAATAATAAATAATAATAATCCTAAAAAAATAATACAATAACTACACAGGCCCACAAAAAAAGAAAAGTTGTCTGCGCCATGGACTAGACCATGGTATTCCCATGTATTTTCGCCTGCTGAAACCGAATATGACCTCAGTTTTGCCCCTACACGTCAGAATTTTTTTCTACAGCCAAAAAAAAAGGTGTTTTGTAGGTGCAGTTGTTTCCATGTTTTTTTGTGGGCCTGTGTAGTTATTGTATTATTTTTTTAGGATTATTATTATTTAATTACAAAAAAGTGTGGCAAACCCCATTTTTTAACGAAAACTCTTAAGAAAGGCATAATTGAAATGACAATTTTTTAAAAACTTTTATTTCAAAACCGGTTCCACTGCAGGATCACATACATATGCATATAAACTTTTGAAAAAATGTCGATATTATTTTTTCTAAAGTAATTTTATGTCATGTTTTGTAAAAAAAACTATAAATTATTAAGAAATTTTTAACATAAACAAATATCTAAAAGGCTATATCTCTGGAAGTATTCATCACAGAAGGTCAAATAAAAAATCATTTTAAAGATAATTTAATAAACTTCAAGAAACATGTGTATTTTTTTAAAAAAGATAACTCGGAAGTCCGCCATTTTGAGAAATGTACCTAAAAACCGTTTCTTTTACGGATATCAAAAATACTATTAGTCGTATGCAAATCGGTCAAAAACCAAAATAATGAAAATTTAATAATCTTTCTATTTGATTTTAACAATTTTTTACGTAGGACTACTCATTTCCGACTTATATTGCGAGGCAATATTTATTCTCATAATTTCCGAAAGTCAAAATTTCATTTAAACCGTAATATTTCCAGAAATATTAGTTGCGCGGTATAACATAAATAATGCATTTTGTAGGTAATTTAATTCTCTTTCACTTTCATTGTATGCATTTTTTACTTTCGGACAGCCAGAACTGAGATATTTTGAAAAAACGCTCGAAGAAACAGCTCTTTCCTCATTTGGCCAATGCTTCAAAAAAATCTATCTCGGGAACTAATGGTCGTACGAAGTTCTACAAAGAACCAAATTGCGAGGAATTTTATCAGCTACATTTTCGCTCTGAATGTTCTTTCCCGTGAAACTAATAATTTCCGAGTTATTCGCAAAAAACCCATTTTTGTACACTTTTTTTCAAGATGGCGCAGCCGGCTCACGCTCTATGTATGGGGACTTTTAGTATGTTTAAAAGAACACTAAAATGAACCTGTATACCAATTTCCAGCTTGCCGGCAATTTTTTCATTCAAACGCCCAAAAATAATCTAATTTGACTGGGCTATTAATATAAGTTTCAAGACAATTTTCGTTAGTGTTTTATTTTAAAAGAGCTATTTTATCGTGCTAATTAATAATCCGATTTGCCTCGGTCTACCCTATACATTTTTTAGGCAGAAATCGGTAACCCTTTCACTAATCTTCGCCAAATTCAAAACAACCTCCCTTTAATGATACCTTATAGTATATAAGATTTCATGTATGACTTGTACACTTTTTAGGCAAAAATTGGTAACCCCTTCACCGATCATTGCCAAATTCAACACCAATCTATCTTTAATGATACTCTATCCATAAAAAAAGTGTGCAAGTAGAAACTTGTTTAAGTGAGCAAGTAGAAACTTGCACATTGCTTCCTTATAGTTTTTAAATGTGCAAGTAGAAACCTGCACATTGCTTCCTCTATGAGGAAGCCAAATTAATAAATATCTACTAATAATTATGCATAAAAAACAGGCTTCCTCATAGAGGAAGCAATGTGTAGGTTTCTATCTGCACACTTAAAAACTATGAGGAAGCAATGTACAAGTTTTTTGTATTAATACCAACATTAATCAAAAGCAAATTAATAACGACCACAAATAATGAGATGGTCTTGTCAGATCTGTGAAAACATAAAAAAATTATGTACCATACCAAAAAATTTTAATTACAATATAGATATTAATTAGCAATTTTTTATTTATCATGTTTGGAAATATCTATGACAGTGCTACTACGCATATGTTGAAATATCCTGTCATTTGTTATAAAACTCCTGTGACTGGTATTACTGGAGATTGCGAGTACGTTTGTACACCTAATATTTTTTGTTGCAGCCGTTAATATTAAATATATAACAACATGAAGAAGCAGGACTCAACATGTTCAAGCAAAGTCAATAAGTATAACGCACAGGTAATACTTTATCTTTGTAAATACCAGTGAACTATAAACCTTATTCAAATATTTATTTTATTTATTAATAAAATCAACTACATTAGAAATATAATAAAATTGATATAAAATCTAATTGTATAAAATAAAAATAATTTATTTTATGAAAGTGCATTATATTTAGGCTGTATTCCCTTTGAACCCTTTCGTGCTGAAAGCGTATTCTATCTTTATTGCACATTATATGTTAAAGAAAGATAGAATATGCTTTCAGCACGAAAGCGTCCAAAGAGAACGCAGCCTTCATATAAAATTATTTGAATGTCAGGCAAAAATGAAAGCAACTTATTTCTTTTGTCAGCGTGAATAAGTCGAAATACTCGTGTTATTTTGAAATCATATTTCTTGACACGTACATACATGAAATATTATATAGGGGAGACCGGGGCCTAACCGTCAGTTTTTTTTCGGTGCCGATTTTTAACAAGAAATTAAATAATTTTAGTTAAATGTGGTATACCACTGTAAAGAGTGAACCTTTAGCTACAAAATTTATATAGGAAATTTTTATCTACGTCGCTTTGTTTAACCGGTATAGAGCAAAAACGACAACGGTGGAAAAATTGAAATCTCAAAAATGCCGGGGTTTAACCGTCACCCCCCCCGGGGTTTATCCGTCACACTGCATTTTCAATACATATACATACATCTAATCCTGAAAAATGATAGGATACATTTTAATAATTGTTTTTTAAGAGAAAAATATAAAAATTTATTAAAAAATAATTGTTTTACCTATTCCATAAAACATTTTAGGCACGTGAATACAGATCCTGACAAGCGCACGCATGTGTTGTGTGCCCTACGCTCGCACGCAATGCACTGTTTCCCATATGCTCTGTTTATTGTCAACTTCTTTGAGCACACGCAGCACGTATTATCCAAGTCTTCGTCAAAATCCGACCGCTGCTGCTTCCTTGATTTCGATTTACGCCCACTGCTCGTCGAAGGCTGCGGTTCTGTTTGTGTGGCATTTTTTTTATTTTATCTTTTCTCACCGCAAGAACTGCCTTCTTGAGTTGCTCCTTGTCGACGGGAATCGACGGCGTCCTCGCGCCGATTCCTCGACGCGCCGACGACGACACGTCGTCGGAATCGCTCCGTCAGGACCCAGGGATTCTGTGATTTACGTCGCTTTGTACGGAGCAACGACGACGACGACGACGACGACGGCCACGACCGACGACCACCACCACCACCACCACCACCACCACCACCACGACGACGACGACGACGACGACGATGACCACCACCGACACCACCACCACTACAACGGCGGCGACAATGACGCCGAGACGATGCGGCGAACGCTGGACGATGCGGTCGCACGCGCGACTGTCACTGACACAACGACCAACAACGACGATTTACCGCGGCCGGGAGTCGGGACGATTTACCGCGCGCGCGGCATGTCAACTCTCGCGCGGAAATCGCGGGATCTCAGAGCCGTGCCGTGCCTCGCCGTACCTCGCCGACGCCGCGACGTGCTGTGAGCGCGAGCGATCTCGAAAACAACGGTCCGCCATCTTTTCGGTCGGCCAAAACACCCGTTTTGCGACGATACGTGCGTACCATTTCTCTCCTATACAAACTGACGCACGTGCAAGGGAAGACAGAATCACGCTCGAGGGAAACCTAACCTGAAATCGCCGTGAGCCGAAGTCGTGCGCCCGGCGCGCCACAGTGACGAGACTGACGGATAAACCCCGGGTGCTTACTGACGGATAAGCCCCAAGCACAAGTTTCAGGTTTGATCGCCCACGAAATATTAGACATCAACGATAATGAAAAAACTACACTGGATTCGTGTTCAGCATGCATTACTCTTTATAATCACGTACTTTGAGATTTGGAGAGCAAATATTATTGCAGATATTACAAAATTTCCACGCGCAGAAAATTTCACTTTCACCTTCCGAAAACACGTTTGCCCTCGTAAAAATCATAACACGGCAGATAACCTGCCGAAACTCCGTTGGTCACATGGGTACCATAAGCAGCGTTTACAATGTTAATAGCGAGTTCGCACAATATACAGGTTCCGAGATATTTGATTTGACGGTTCAACCCCGGCGACGGTTAGGCCCCGGTCTCCCCTACTATACATTAATATTTTTCAACATTCTTATATAAAAATAATTTATATATTATTTATAATCATAAATAATATATTAGCTGTGTACATGTCAAACAGATATCGTGTTGTATATATAATTTATTTTATCGATGTTATCTCACAATTCAGGAACGTAATTACTACATCGTGGAATTTGAAGATGGTTTGCAAGTCATTCCACACAATTGGTTGATTGACAACAAAAAAGCATTCTGGCCTCCATTTATTGATTGGAAAACCTATTATAATTCTGTGAAAAAGATGCAAGAGCCCCTCTAATGATTGGAAAACATTTACTATTGAAAAAATAATTGGTTCTGCAAGTAAGACATACTTATTATAATATATATTGTAATATGAAACTTGTGTTTTAGTTGCGATCAGCATATATTGTTTGTAACATTTTAATGTAACTTGGAACTATATAATTAAATAATGTCATTTCTAATTAGGCAGATTATGACACTTACAAATGTTGCAGGTACATTTGCTAGAGCTATGGATAAATTATCAATGGCAGAGAAAACATCAGATATTTCTACGGATAGTGATAGCGACGTAGCAAAGATAAAACGTCGCAGACATGCCCGAAAAGAATTTAGTAATGAAGGAGAAAATAGTGAAAGTGATGGGAAATTTTCTACGAATAAACATTTATCTCTTCCCATGCCGCCCCAAGCAAGATGTGGCAAAAAATCTGCATCAAATATTAGCTCCTCTTCAAAGACACGTACGACACAACCAGACATTGATGACCAGGAAAATATCGACGAATCTTTTGACTCTAATAAGCAATTATCTTCTCTTTCCATGCCACCACAAGCAAGATATGGCAAAAGATCTGCTTTAAATATTGGTTCCTCTTCAAAGACACGTACGACACAACCAGACATTGATGACCAGGAAAATATCGACGGATCTTCTGACTCTAATAAACAATTATCTCCTCTTTCCATGCCACCACAAGTAAGATATGGCAAAAGATCTGCTTCAAATATTGCATCCTCTTCAAAGACACGTGTGACACAGCCAGATATTGATGCACGAAATGACCAAAGAAATATCAAATCTGACGCTAATTTATATCTGACGCGATATAAATCGGACATGATCGCTGAAAACGATTGCAACTCGTTCAAAGGTAAAAGAATTAATTTAGAATATTTACATATTAATATTGTACATCATTAAACTCACCACATTATATTATTTAATATTTTATGTTATACCAATAACTGTTGCAGTTATGCTGCGCTTTCAACAAGACATATTAAAACTTGTTGTTGAAATTAATTTAAGAGGAAAAAAATGCGAAAAAATGCTACAGAACGTAGTGGAAAAAATAACAAATCGGAATTGTACAACGTCAATATCTGACCTTATAAATAGTGATACTGATTTCCATCCCGAGTACCTTCCTGCACAGACGGTTGAAGATTTTCATGCAGCCGAAGATAAATGGAAAATGGACAAAGAGTACAGAGAAAATGTGGTGAGTGTAATATTTAATTTTTTTATATTGTTACGTACATTTTAGCTATATAAAATTAGTGTTGAATAAAAGCTACATTACTATTGTGTGAAGATTTTAAGTATTTTGGCGAACTTATTTATTCTAAACATAAAAAAGACACTTGCTCATATCTGTCATCTTTAAGTAAGTTTATTAATAATGTCATTTTTTATTGCAGTTACGACTATTTGCAAAATGTAAAGGCACTAATGTAAAAAACACAACATATACTCTTATGGGAACTTTGATGTCGGACAATGTAGCTATGCGATATAGTTGGACCGGAGCAAAACAAAATAAAGAGAAATTTTCCAAGTCACGGTTTCACACAGTTCTGCAAAGTATGACATATAATTAGAAAACAAATATTATCCACTGCTCACTTAAATACTTATAAAACAGTGATTATATATATATATTTTAATTTTTCAGCAACTATAATGCAGATGCATAACGATGCAACGCTACAAGGAATCAAGAAGTGTATAACTGACTGGTTGACATGCTAAGGAAAGACATACAAGACAACATTTAACAGGCAATGAGTCAACAGGTAATGAGTCAACGAGGTAGAAAAAAATGTATGCTACTTGCACGCTTGAAATACTAATGCTATGTATGTGTGTTATGTATGATACGGATAGGGTAAAGTGGGTTCACTGTGAGGCGTGATTATTCGAGATCCTTTTATTCAAGAGCGTGTGTTACAGAACTGAGGTTCATGGAGAACTGCTACCGCCGCTAGTCGGCTAGTGGAAAAAACATAGTAGGAGAAACAAGAAAGACTCTGATTGGCTGTAAACGTTACTGTGTGTGTCTGTGTTTGTGTATGGCGGACGGTTCAAAAATACAATATTTCCTCCCCTTCATAATGAAAACCTCGTTAACATTTACTCGGAGAATATCTATCAGGAGAGCGATGTTTCCGCGTTGATCTCCGAGGAAGAACCGGGGGTGCGACGGTTCTATTCTGCACTGCGTTGCCTTCAGGTGTTGCTGCTGCCCGTGGAGGAGTTCCTGGAGCCGTAGACGGAGTCGGAGTCCCTTGGCGTGACAATGGGGAAGCAAATGCTTCCACATTCCTCGGTTTCACGGGTGTGCGAGCTTTTGGGGGATCCGGGTAGAATCGCACGTGACGGCTTTTCTCTTCGTTGTTCACCACAGGTAATGGAAGATCAGATTGTTTTGCCGTCGGGTTTTCTGAATATCCCCGAATCTGGTCCACATGGCGCTTGAACCGCTTGTCTCCATATTCAATTTCATAGTGGAGTTCTCCTAAACGAGCTACGATGGTTCCTCGAACCCATTTGTCCATTCTGGGATTTCCCGAAAGAAAATACACAATTTGAGTTGGTTTGAATGACCGGAATGTTGGAATGTATTGTGCATTCCATTTTTGAGTGACTCTCGTAAAGACGTCGTCAGGACGCACAAGATCCAAACGTGTTCGCAATGTTCGACCCAGGAAGAGCTGCGATGCGCGTCGTGGAGATAGCACAGTGCCCGTCCGCCGTGAAGTTGGAGACCGTTCTTTGTTAGATCGCCGTCCCTTGTTTGGCAGCGTGCTGCCTTAGCGCGCAAAAAATATCGAAGCGCGAGAGGGCCGATCGGGAAAAGGGAAGGAAGCGCTATTTCGTATACCCTTCAAGTGAGCCTATATAAGCATACAAGTAAAAATGTCTGATGAGAGGGAAATATCGGACCGTTTATTAAGAATAGCAGCTAGTGCGTTGACCGAATCCACACAAGAAGAACAAAACTTTTCATCCTTGGTAGCAATTACTAGGAGAAATTTCAGAAGAAATGTTACTACACCTAGTCCACGTAAAGGGCGAAAGAGAAAGACGAATTTCAAGAGACAAATAGTGCTGATGAAATTGGCACACGCTGATTTTTTTCCATCCGTCGTGGAGTTAAAGTTCCTAAAACAGAGAGGATTAGGTATACACCCTGAGAAGAAATACTGTTGCTTCAATTACTTAATGTTTGTGAATCCACAAACATTAATTGAAGCAACAGTATTTTTTTCTCAGTGTATAAAGTTTATTTAATGTAGAAATATATGGGCTGCGTTCGGGGAGCGCGCTATTAGCGCTATTTGCTTATTCCATCCTTGTTTTACACCTGATGCGTGATAAAGATAGAATGATGCAATAGCGCTAGTAGCGCGCTCCCCGAATGCAGCCATGGAGGGATAAAAGTCACAGTGGTGCAAATCACTTTATTCAATTTATTATTTTTTCAACGTATTTGCCTGTGTAGACTGCAGCTATAAACTCAAATCGATAGGTTGAAAAAGGTGACTTGCGCCCCTATGATTTTCACAAATTCATATATTAAGACTGCGTTCGGAAACGTCACCCGGGTACACACGGGTATACTCATTTCTCCTTCTAACTCGCTGAGATAGAAAGAGAAGGGAGTATACCCGTGTGACGTTTCCGAATGCAGCCTAATACACAGAAACAGTTAACCGTGGTTAACATGTTATTGATAAATTTTATATTTATTTTAGGTTTATCTGATGAAGCGCTTGAAATAGAACGAGATAGTTCGTTTGATGAAATAAAAGAAGATATTATTTTAATTTTCCGTCCTCATATTCAACATTTATTAAGAATGTGCGGTTTTAAGTTGGGAAGAGTAGAAAAATCGAAAAAAATCGTCCATTTAGGAGACATTCAAAATGGGACTGATTTAGAAAATCAGTTATTACAAAGCAAAATTATTGTATTGCCTTTAAACGACTTTCCAGAAGATTTGCCTATTATTGAAGATCTGGATCTTTCTGTTTCTCGAACGTTAAGAAATAGTTCTACACAGCCTTTAATTCATCAAAGAGATAGTGATTCTGATAGTATTAGATTACAAGTTTCGTCAAATAATTCGTCACCTGTGTCACGACCAGGAACAAGTGGCCTATCAAGAAGATCGTCAAGAATAATACACCAAATACCTGACAATGATGAAAAAGAAGAATTTCATGACAGTGAAGATGATCAGTTGGGTGTGTATTAATATATTAGTATTATATTACTCAAGGATTACTCCGTAGATAGACGACAGCGACCTCAAGTAAGGTCTTCCAACTCACTTCAAGCTATTTGAGTCGAAAAATGGCGACGACATATACATACGCGACAACACATACATACTGCTTGCAATGTAAGTCACGCACAGACAGTATACCTATAGATGACGCACACATACCCACTGGCTCTAAAAAGGTGGACTGGTTGGAAGACCTTACTTCGGATGTCGTCGCATCTACGGACTTTAATGGCATGTTTAATACAGAGAAAAAGGTGGTCGTAAAAGACTAAGAAAAATTATTGACATTTATTTTAAATTTGTAATTTTGTTTTAAATGATAATTGATTAATCAAATTTCAGATATCAGAGCAGAAAGTATTGCGGAAAAATGTCTAATATTTCCATCCCTTCCGGAGAATGCAGAAGACATGATAATTCATGTATGCAGGAGTAACTGCCTTCACGATCTGATGAATTTTTACATGGATGAAAATGTAATTAATAAAAAATTGGTCGTTAGTTTTCTCGGAGAGATAGGTATTGATGGAGGCGGTCTTACAAAAGAAATGTTTTATCTTTTTTTCCTTAAATGTGAAAAAATATTTTTTTAAGGTGAGGATTGCCTAGTTCCGTACATGGAATTAAACAGATTAAATGAACTAGACAAGTTTGTTATCATTGGTCGTATTTTGCGGCATATGTTGATTTTAACAAATCAAATTCCTGTAAAGTTATCAAGAATTACATTAATGTTAATTGCAAATCTTGAAATACATATTGAATCCGACATCTTACTGCAAGAACTATTGCGCTACGTAAATCCATACTTGCGAAAAATTTTGAAAAAAGCTCTGAAAAATTTTTTGTCTCTAACGGATACAGAAAATGAGGTTTTACAGGATTTTTTTCAAGCTCATCGGTTTTTTGCAAAACCAAATTCCGATATGTTGTCCGACCAATTAAATATCATTGCTACAGAAATTTTAGTGGAAAAACCCAAAAGACTAATTGCAAAAATTTGGCATGGTGTATCACCGGAAAAACATGCTGATTTCTGGAATAATTGTGATTTTGATGTTCTTCTGGATATGCAAACGCCTACTGCTACAAAAGTCGTTAATTGTTTAGTGACTGATCCGTACTTAACAAATGAAGAAAATGATGTATTGCATTATTTTACTATGTATATTCAATGTCTTGACAGAGATAAGTTGGCGAATTTACTATTTTTAATTACTGGATCTTTTCTCATGCCCGCTAGTATTAATGTAAAATTTAATGAGACAATGGGTTTAAGCCAAAGACCAATATTTACTACATGTACTGATACACACTATTACTTTACCGAAAACGTATGCACATTTTAATGACTTGAAAAATGATTTGAATGCGTGTTTAAATACAGAGGAAGCCAAAGAGTACACTAACTTTTGAGATACTCAAATATTATTTACTTACTTAGATTTAAATCAGAATAGCATGTTATCTATAATTTTGTTGCAATTTTTGTGATTGTATCCAATAAGTTTCACGTGATAAATTAACATAAATTGTTAAAATACTATTGATTTTAATTTGATATTACGATTTGAGCATACAGGTAATTAATAAGATTTTCGGTTCTTTATTGTAATTTTTGTGCAACTAATTTTTTGTTTGTGTTATGGCATAATATCAATATAACCGATATAGCATTAATTTTACACTAAAGAATTTAAGAAACTGCAGTTTATTCTTTATGTATAACTAATCTTTTCTATCGGAGCGTTTAAATCACATAGTTTTAATAATTATAGTAACTTTATGTACATGAAAATTGAACATGTATTTCATGTAAAACAAAGATATATATTGTACTTGACGTTAAGTATATTACTAAATATCTATATACATAAGTACAGGACGTCTCTCTCTCTCTCTCTCTCTCTCTCTCTCTCTCTCTCTCTCTCTCTCTCTCTCTCTCTCTCTCTCTCTCTCTCTCTCTCTCTCTCTCTCTCTCTCTCTCCTCTCTCCCTCTCTCCCTCTCTCCCTCTCTCCCTCTCTCCCTCTCTCCCTCTCTCCCTCTCTCCTCTCTCCTCTCTCCCTCTCTCCCTCTCTCCCTCTCTCCCTCTCTCCCTCTCTCCCTCTCTCCTCCCTCTCTCCCGACTCATCCCTCTCGCCTCTCTCCCTCTCTCCCTCTCTCCCTCTCTCCTCTCCGCCCTCGTCTCCTCTCTCCCTCTCTCCCTCTCTCCCTCTCTCCCTCTTCCCTCTCTCCCTCTCTCCCTCTCTTCTCCCTCTCTCCCTCTCTCCCTCTCTTCTTCACCTCTCTCCCTCTCATCCCTCTCTCCCTCGTCTCCCTCTCTCCCTCTCTCCCTCTCTTCCTCTCTACCTTCTCCCTCTCTCCTCCTCTCTCGTCTCTCAATTCCTCTCTCCCTCTCTCCCTCTCTCCTCTCTCCCTCTCCCTCTCCCTCTCCCTCTCCCTCTCTCTCTCTCTCTCTCTGTCTCTGTCTGTCTGTCTGTCTGACCGCGAACTACTCATTCGTTAGTGGACCGAATTTTTACCAAAAGTATATGAAATAGGGGTAGAATTTTCCGGGGAGTGCCATAAAGTGTATAGTTTTTCGTTACCGATTTTCTGGAAACCGGTTTTTCTAATTTTTCTAATTTTTCGGGAAATAATTGACCGAATTTTATTCGTTAGTGGACCGAATTTTTACCAAAAGTATATAAAATAGGGGTAGAATTTTCCGGGGAGTGCCATGATGTGTATAGTTTTTTGTTACCGATTTTCTGAAAACCGGTTTTTCTAATTTTTCTAATTTTTCGGGAAATAATTGACCGAATCTCAAAGAATTATAGATCAAACAGGGGTAGAATTTTCCGGGGAGTGCTATAAAGTGTATAATTTTTTGTTACCGATCTTTTTGGAAGCCGGTACTGAAATTTTTTCAATTTTTCGGGAATTAATTGACCGAATCTCAAAGAATTGTATATGAAGTAGGGGTAGAATTTCTCGGGAAATGCTATAAAGTGTATAATTTTTCGTTACCGATTTTTTTGGAAACCGGTTCAGAAATTTTTCCAATTTTTTGGTTAAAAATTTTTATTAATTTTTCGAAGATGTGTTTAATTGCCACTGGAAACCAGTTCGGATCTATATCTTCCCAGGGGGTGGGGGAGGCCACCGGGGACTCTTAGGAGTCCCTAGGAGCCTTCCCCACTACGGGTATTTGCGCACCCGGGGTCCCGAGCACATCAGCACCGTAATCTCCGTCAGTCTTCGGGCTGGCGGAGACCGGGGAGTCCTTTGGGACTCGCGAGGTAGGCGACCTCTATAATAAGTTCGCCCGGTCCGGACGGGGCCGTGAGGAAGTAGCTGCAGGCTCTCAACCGTCCTCCCAGACGCCCCAAAGGACATCCGGCGGCCGCCCCCGACACGGGTGTGGCGAGCCCGGGGTACCCGAGCTCGGGCAGGCTGGGCTCGTAAGGCGTGGAAGCCAACCAGCATAGAAGACGGCAACTCCGAAATAAAACCAACCTTTTAACAGTCATGATGAGTAAAAGAACGCGAAAGAACTCCCTGGGTTCGGATCCCAGGGGCCGGCGAGGGGAGGGTACCGTCCCAGCCTTCCCCCCGTCGTCAACGAGAGATGGGCTACCCGGCGGATTGGCAGCGAGTCCGTCGGGGGCATTGGCTATCGCTGCCACGCATGGAGGAAGAAGGGTAGGGGAAGGGGATGGTGCCTCTACCTCTCTCACAGGGTGCCAGCTTAGATTGGTTAGACTGGGGAGTGGTGGGGCGCGGGAAGCAAAAAAGAGGGTGAACAGGCAAGTAGACCTGGAGAAATGCTCCCGTGAAGGCCTCATCAAATTCCCTGGAAAGTTGGATGAAAGAGTGAAGGAGATTTCTGGAAGGGAGATGGTGGATAGATCCAAATACATCCTTTATGATTGTTTGGTACCACCTGAGGTGGAAACAAACGAGGATGGCGAGAAAGAATTGATGGTGGATCCTGTAATGGAGGGGTACGCTGACTGCATGGATGAGCTGGTGCATGCCTTTAATGACAGACTGCTAGGCGCCTCCAAGAAATTGGTGGCGGCTAGAAAGGAGGCGAAAGATGAGAGGGAGAGTAGGGAAAGACTGGAGGAACGCATCTTGGCGATGACGGGAGAAATGAAGGCCATGGCCGCTCGTATTGACGAGCTGGAAAAGAGAAATGCTCAAGTAGGGACTCAAATGGAGGTCGATCAGGAGTCCAGGGTGGGGAGGGCGGAGGTGTCAACACAGACACCTCCTCTCTTTCCCCCATGTAGGGAGCGCCGGGAGGCCGCAATACAAGTGGCCCCCCGGAAGAAGAATAAGGGAAATGATGCCCCCGGAAATGGGACGTTTGGCGATCGGGGGCTCGGAGGAGAGGCGGACTCTCGCTTCGAGACCCTTGATTGAAAGGTGGAGGCCCTGGCTAGGGAGATTCGCTCCCTAGCCAGGGGAATGAGGGGGGCCATCCCTGTCGTAGATGGCGGGGGGAGGGGGTATTCCTCAAGGTGGGAAGGCTCCTACCATGCCTTTTCCCTCCCTAGCGGCTAGGCCGGGGAGGGGGAGGGGGGAGCAATGGTCGGGGGCGGCGCAGCGCCCCCGGCCCCCCTGCCTGCGGGAGGAGATTCCCGGGGGGTGGGGCTGTGGGGGCGTCGCGGGCGCCGCCGTCCACCAAGAAGAAAAGGAGGGCCAAGGCTGCGTTGCCGGTTCCCCCAAAAACGGCGGCGGTGACAGTCACTGTCCCGGGGGGAACACCGGAGACGTACGCTGAGGTTCTCAGGACCGCGAGAAAGAAGGTCTCTCTCGCGGACCTGGGAATTGACCGCATATCGTGCAGAAGGACTGTCACTGGGGGCATCGTGATTGAGGTCCCTGGAGACAGCCCTGGGGAGAAGGCGGACCGTCTAGCGCGGTGCGTCGGTGCCGCGATGGAGGGTTCGGGGGTGCGGGTCTCCAGGCCTACCAAAAGCGTGGGTTTGCGCTTGGTGGGCCTGGATGACTCGGTCACACCAAAAGAGATACAGGCCGCTATTGCCGCAGGTGGCGGCTGTAGAGAGGGCGATGTGACGGTCGGGGAGATCGTCCGTCGCCCTCGGGGAATGGGAGTGACATGGGCGCGGTGCCCTATCGGCGCCGCGAACAAGATCATTAGAGAAGGACTCAGGGTGGGGTGGAGCAGCCCGAAGTTAGTGCTGCTCCGGGCCCGCCCCCTGAGGTGTTACAGGTGCCTGGACGTGGGTCACGTCTGGGCCCTGTGCGCCTCACCGGTGGACCGCAGTGGTCTTTGTTACCGCTGCGGAGGTAGCGGCCACCGGGCCGGCGGCTGCCCTGCGGCGGCCCCGAGATGTCCGCTGTGCGCGGACTCGGGGTTGCCGGCTGGGCACCTGCTGGGGGGGGATGGGCTGTGCCCACCAGGGAGGAAAAGGGGGACGAGGGCCACCGGCGAATCCAACGGGGTGTCGGACGGTGGTTCCTCCTCCCCCACCCCCCGGACAGGCCACGGCCTGTTCGGAGATGGAGACGGACGAGGTGGGGCCGGCCTCTAGGGACCGCCCCCCCTCGCCTGTCTCCGGATGAGAAAGACGGGGGCCCGGGGGGGGCTTGGGCGGTCTCCCTACGGGGATTCCGCCACTGGTGCTCCCCTGGGTCGCCGGGGGGGTCCGAGCCCGGAGCTTTAGGGCTCCTGACTCTGGCCCACTGAGCGGGGAGGCCGCGCGTGGGGGGGCTACTTGTGGTCTGACCGCTCGCGGCCCAAGGGGGGTCGGGGTTCAAGGGCGGACACTTGAGCCTCGACCCTGCCCCTATTAGGGGGCGCGGCGGCGGGGATCGTGGTACCCGCCGCCGCTTTAGAGTCCCAATAATTGGGAGCCCGGGGGGGCTTGGGGGAGGTCGGGGTATCTGCCCGCTTCCTTGGGTCCCTTCGGGCGAGTAGGCAGCCCCTAGTCGGGCTGGTGAGGGGCCCTCCGGATGTATTAGTAATAGTTCCCGGAGGTCTCCTTCGAGACACCAAGCGTAGGTCACACGTTAGGTTTTTAGCCGGTAAGAGTCCGGCATAACCGCCCGCCCCACCGCCGGGGTGGGGGTACCCATGAGGGTTTTCCTAACGTAAAAAAAAAAAAAAAGTTCGGATCTATATATATAAGTACCGTCTTCTGTTTGTCTGCCTGTCTGTCTGTCTGTCTGATCGCGAACTACTTATTTGTTAGTGGACCGAATTTTTACCAAAAGTGTATGAAATAGGGGTAGACTTTTCCGGGGAGTGCCATGATGTGTATAGTTTTTTGTTATCGCTTTTCTGGAAACCGGTTTTGCTTCCTCATAGAGGAAGCTTTGTTTTCATAAATTTCGCATATAAATCTTTGATTGCGTATAAAGTTGGGTCTAATCAACCAAATTTAAATGAATTATATATGAAATAGGGGTAGAAGAAACCAAAGAATAGAATGGTTTTGAGTTTTTGATGCTAATATGTTCAGAGTGTTCTAAAACGTCAAAATATTGCATTAAAAAAATGTCCGTATGTGTGTGTGTGTGTGTGTGTGTGTGTGTGTGTGTGTGTGTGTGTGCGCGGGCGTGTGCGTGTGTGCGCGCGTGTGCGTGTGTGCGCGCGTGTGCGTGTGTGCGCGCGTGTGCGTGTGCGTGTGCGTGTGCGTGTGCGTGTGCGTGTGCGTGTGCGTGTGCGTGTGCGTGTGCGTGTGCGTGCGCGCGCGCGCGCGTGCGTGTGTGTGTGTGTGTGTGTGTGTGTGTGTGTGTGTGTGTGTGTGTGTGTGTGTGTGTGTGTGTGCGGATTTGATGTCCGTGGTCGCTCTAACTGCATTGATATATCAAGCTGTTTTTTTTAATCGACAGAGTATCATTCAAAGAAGGTTGGTATTGAATTTGGCGATAATCGGTAAAGGGATTCTATTTTAAAAAAAGATTTGAATTTTTTTAGAAATGCCCGTGGTTGCTCTAACTTTTGCAAATTTTGAAATATTGGGCTATTTCTAATTTTATTATATTCTTCAGTCTTCTCTACCCCTATTTCATATATAATTCTTTAAGATTTGGTCCGGGGAGCGCCATGATGTGTACAGTTTTTGGTTACCGATTTTCTGGAAACCGGTTTTTCTAATTTTTCCAATTTTTCGGGAAATAATTGATTGAATCTCAAAGAATTATATATGAAGTAGGGGTAGAATTTCCCGGGGAGTGCTATAAAGTATATAATTTTTCGTTACCGATCTTTTTGGAAACCGGTTCCGAATGACCGAATCTCAAAGAATTGTACTTGAAGTAGGGGTAGAATTTCCTGGGGAGTGCTATAAAGTATATAATTTTTCGTTACCGATCTTTTTGGATTTTTCCGGAAATAAGTGACCGAATCTCAAATAATTGTATATGAAGTAGAGGTAGAATTTTCCGGGGAGTGCGGGGAGAAGGAAAAAGAAGAAGCACTTTTCATCGCCGCGAATAAAAGCGTCCACCCATTTAGTGATTCGGGGATGGTATAATTTAGGCAATCCGGGGACTGCCACAAAGTGTATAATTTTTCGTTACCGATTTTTTGGAAACCGGTTCCGAAATTTTTTTAATTTTTCAATAATTGACCGAATCTTAAAGAATCATATATGAAATAGGGGTAGAAAGAATTAAAGAATGTAATAAAATTAGAAAAATTGCTAATAATAAAGGGGTTTCCAATTTCTGTAAAAAAAAAAATGTACGTGATTGCTCCAATTTCCGCAAACTTTGAGATATTAAGCTGAATTTTTTTTTTATGGATAATTTTTATGGATAATGTTTTGTTACCGATTTTTTGGAAACCGGTTTGGAAATTATTCAAATTTCGAGAAATAATGAGTTGTTGTGCCTCAAGGATGGGATGTGCCGGCACAAGGTTCTTTTAGGATTTCGGGTCGGAGAACAAATAAATCACTATGTATAAATGAGTGAAATATATTTCCCTTTTACAAGTTTAATGCGGTTTCCTCTTTGCTAATCCCGGTACTCGCGTAACAGAAAATACTTTCGTATAAGACGCACGTTTCTCGTATCGTTACTAGCTGACGACCGACTGCCCGCCACTCGTCGGAAAGGCGGGCTCTTTATCCGCTCGGTGTTGCTGACTTCGTTGTCAGCGTTTTTGGCACTGTGGTCAAATGTCCGGGATGACCATATTTGGTCATTCCCGAAACTTGGGCAGGTCTTCGCGTCAGCGTTCCTCGTCGCTAGGGTCAAGTTACCGATAGGAGGCAACTCGGAGTTGCCAAGTGCAATACTTAATCTATTATTCGTTGTGCGCTCACAACAAAGTATTAATTGACCGATTTTCTTGAAAACAGTGCCAAAAGTCTTTTAATTTTTGAAGGATAAGTTTTATTTTTTATTATAATGGATAATTTTTTATTAATGGATCAATTTTTTTGAAACCAGTGCCAAAATTTTTTTAATTTTTTGTTGATGATCTTGATAAAACTGGTACCAAAAGATTACTAATTTTAAGGGAATGGCTACTATGGGGTTGAAAATTGAAGGTTTTATGGGGTTCTATTGGTGCTCCTAATTAATGAGTAAGTTTGGGGAGAGGGAAATAGATTTTGAGCCCGCGCGAAGCGCGGGCGAAAAATTTAGTTAACTTTATATGTGGACAATAATAAGAAAGTATAATCGGCTGATTATTAAAATCAATAAAGAGGATAAAATGTCATTTTTCGGCCAAGCAAGATCTAGGTAGCTTAAGATTAATTTCACATTGGAAAAAATTTACATGCCTCGGTGATCAAAATGGCGAGACGCCTTCACGAAATGAAGGGAGGTCCAGTGGTCGAGGTAATATTTTTCGCATTAAAATCTTTAAATTAATTACGATTTAAATATTAGAATAATTAAATCTCACTGTGTTTTAAGACCGACAAATTTGTCGGCGTACAGTATGAATTATTTTAAATGTGAAATTAATCTTAAACTACCTAGATCTTGCTTAGCCGAAAAATGGTATTTTATCCTGTTTATTGTTTATATATGGAATTGGATTAGGTATTTAATTGAAAAGTGCGCTTGCGAAACTGCCCAATTAAAAGCTTGGTTCACTTTGAAAACACCGGACAGACCTTATTCGTTTTTAATGTTATTCAAAATTATAATTTTGACAATATACATGGTGAGCTAAAACTCATACCTCTCGCTTCTCTTATGCTGCAAAAAAAGAAAAATTATAACAATTATACGTACTAATTGAGACTCAAAGATTGGTGTATAATGTTCTATTTTTCATAATAATAATAATTTTTCATAATAAATTTTACAAATAATGAGTAACAGTTACAACTTTTTAAACATATTTCGTGGTTACATCGATCTTTTTAAGGGTCGCTTGAAACATGTCCGCTGTTACGTCCTAGAGTTTGCGTAAAATCATATTATTCAAATATATATATTAATCTTTTATGGACGCGTGTCAGGGTCATATTCTTTACACATTTGCAATTTGTTTCGAATATTATTTATAATTTTATAAATAATAATAGTAAAATAAATTGTTTATTTATATCAATATTTGTTTATTTATTTATGTCAAATTACATATAGTACTTATTGTTAGTTATTTAAGGCTTCCGGAGGATGCAGAAGACATGATAATTCATGTAAACAGGCATAAATTCATGGATCTGATGAATTTTCACATGGATGAGAATGTAATTGATAAAAAAAATGTGCGTTAGTTTTCTCGGAGAAATAGGTATTGATGGAGGCGGTGTTACAAAAGAAATGTTTTATCTCATGGAATTAAACAGATTAAATGAACGGAGTAAAGAAATGTTCAGTTTTACTTCCGGGATGATGCGTCCTTCGTGAATTTGCTTCTGATGTTTTGTTAACATTTCAGATAGCTTCTTCAGGGAAAGAAACAACCTGAACTATCAGAAACTGAAACGTTGAAAATAAATGTACGAAGGATACAAACACCAATTGGAAAGCAAACCGAACAGTTGCGTCTTATAGCTGTTTGTATATAGTTAATATGTTAAGAACTTAATAAATTTATACACAATACATATTTTTCTGTGTTAGACTTTTCTACAGTATTAATAATATTTTCCAAATGTAACTTCTGTTCATCATTCAAATCTAATAACGCAGTAAAGGATGAAGGAACAAAATTCACATCATTGCTATCTATAATAGGAACTGAAAGGTCGACTCCTAATGTTCGTAAGGATTCAGAAAGTCGTTCATGTAAACTCATATTAGTGTCAAAAATATCACTCACTGCTGTGTAAGTTGTATTGTAATTTGCCAATATCCCTTCTAACCACAGTTGCCGTGGGGTCTTATTATTTTCTGTTCTGAGACTATGAACGTTCCATGCAGACGAAAATGACAATAACTTTTTATTAATAACAGGTTTGTAAACATATTGCACGCAAAACTTGTGTTTGATATTTTCAACGTCTAATAAGCCTTGGTTTTCTAAAGAATATAATTCAGTATAAACAGAATCGCATACTTCTTTGAAGACATCCACCCACAATCTTTCTATCCTTTGATTATGAACAGATTTGCTAGTTATATGACTTCCCCTGTGTACGCCACGAACTGTATTTATTAAAATAACTACAAGAAGGTTTTCGTATCCATGATCTGATCGTACTCGTGAGGGTAAACCATAACTGTTTACTGCATCAATAAAGAAGTTGACGACGGGTTCTGCTTGAATAGATGTCTCACACGTCAAATATATTATCAGTCTAGAATATCCATCGATGCAACCATGTACTACAAAACCCCATCTATAAATTCAAATATAATTTAATGGAACAATATATTTATGTATTATAAAAAAAATTTAATATTATGTTTACCTCGACAATTTTAAATGTGCATCCATGTGCCATAAAGAGTTTGGTGTTGCCACCTGGTAAGTCCGTCTTTTAATTGATCGACTCCATCTGCTTGCAGTTGCAACTGGATCTACTGCACTTAAATTTTCTCTCACTCGATATCTTGGTACAATGATTTCTGCTGCCTTTAAATATGACTGCATCATCTGTAAGTTTTTTTTTATTATAATTATTTATTATAATTATTTTATTAAGTATATCCTCCAAAAATTTACAGCAATACCATATATCCAGCATTTGGATGTTCTTCATGTATTTGCATAATTTTTGTTTTCAATTCAGTATCAGATAATTGTGAATATCGTGCACGCATAGGCATGTTTAATTCGTATAACTTTTTGTAAATAGTGCTTCTTGAACAACCTAAGTGGTTTGCCATTTTAAGGTATACGTCCTAATAGCCAACCATGTCCCAGTTCCCAACCACTAAGGGGAATATTCCACATAATTAAGAGATTTTTCGATAAAAATAAATAAATAACCACTTAATTGAGTTCTACGATTTATAATCTATGCATAGGACAACGGTTAAAATAATCCTTGCGTTCTTTGTAGTAATTTTTTCGAGTTTTTTTAGAGCGCTGCCCCGGGAAACGAAGCGCATCTGTAAGCCAGTTTTTTAATGTTGTGAGCGCACAACGTAGTTAAGACTAATTAATGCACTTGGCAACACCAAGTGCATCCGATACGAAATCCGACCCTAGCGACGGACATAAAATCCACATCCGCCGAAAAGACTGACGATTGCATCGGGCGACCGATCATCTGATGCAACTCGACACGACCAGAAACGCTGACCGCGTAGGGTTAGCGCTAACGCGGGAGCGGCCGAGTTAGCGACAGACGCGGAGAAATACCGCCGAATCCGACGATCGGCGGGCAGTCGTCAGTTAACAACGAAACGGTAACGTGCGTCTAAAATATAAAAGCGTTTCAACTTCGCGAGTATCGGAACTAGAATAAAGGGAACTGATGTAAAGTGTAAAAGGGAAATATATTTGGCTCAATTATTGTACACATTGCGACGTGCTTTACTCTCCGACCCGGAATTCCCGAATCCTGTGCCGGCCCTGAGAACAACTCCCGGTTACGGCACAACAATTGGTGGCAGCGGTGGGATTCTGGCAATCGGAGAACATCCCCGTCGCGTGTGTTTCCGCCACGAGTATTCGCCTGAAAGAAAAGAGCGAAACAGTGAAAGTGGTGAAATCAACCCTGACGGAAGCACCCGGTAGCAGCCCGCTCGAGAGAAAGGAAGCACCCGGTAGCGGCCCGTTCCAGAAGAAGGAAACACCCAGTAGCGGCTAGCAACGACACCGGAGAAGGCGCCGACCTACCACAACGGTGACTCGTCGGTCCAGCAGCCGAGCCACGCAGCGACGGTCAACAACCAGCGCAGTAACGAGCAACATGCGACTACTAATGTAAGTCGAGAAAACAATTGTAACTCGTTTAGGTGTAGAGCGTGATAAAGCGATAAAGGCCAGAAGGCGAAATCACCCCGTTCCGCCCCGTTCGAAACGCGTCGTTCCTCCACAGTGAACCAGCACTGCGCGCGATAGAATTTAGCTCGCGAAGTCCCCTGCGCGTCAATAGACATACCGATAGCGAAACATTAGACCGCGTGCGACGGAATTTAGACTCGCAATTTTCGGACGATAGCACACCGGTGCTAGAACTGCACCCGAACGTCATTATAGAGAATTTCCGTTCGACGAAATAGACGCAAGTTTAGCGCGTGAAAATAACAATAATAATTGCGGTAACGGCGACGATAGACTGACCCCGACACAAGCAGACGCACACTCCGACGTTGCAAGCAGTACGATTAGCAGAATCTCTCAACGAGGAGAATTCTCCCTGACCTCGTACGACAGCGAAATATTCGATCCGACGGAAGAGGATTATACCCCCCGGGCCAACACTATGAGCCAGCAAGGAAGAGCGGTTCCGGTTAATACGCTCCGCGACGAAACTCGAGACATGCCGGTGATACCCGAGCAGATCGACGCGGAAATAACGCGACTCTCGGTAAACGGGCGACCGTCCGAAATTGACCAACGCCGAGCCCCTGAGCCGGCGCGAGCAGGACCAGGAGCACAGGACTCCGTGCTAGACGACATCCTGAACATGATGCGCGACATGCAGGATCGCATGAACCGTGCGGAGGCCGCGGAATTCGATCGTTCTGTAGAACTCCTTCGCGCAATGCGCGATATGCAGGATCGCGTAAGCAGGCTAGAAGCCGCAAATTACAATCGCCCCGACGAAATAGGTCGCCGCGTACGCAGCCAAGGTCCTCTCGACATAACTTACGGACGAACGGTGGAAGACGTCAGAAACCAACACGATCCCGTAAATACGTACCTTAAATTAAAGGAAGCTCGCGATATGATTCCGGAAATCGACGGAACTTCGCGCAGTCAAGTACAGAAATTCTTAAACGCAAGCACCTATGCGATGAACGAAATTAATCCCACAGAGGAAAAATCATTATTAAAAGCAATACTTTGCACGAAATTAACAGGAAAGGCAATGTACAATTTCCAAACGCGAGGCATACACTCTTTCGCTCAATTGAAGCAGGAGATAGAAATGTGCTATTTGGCAAAGCGAAGCACCACGCACATTCAGAAAGAATTTAATATGCTCCGGCAAAAGCCAGGCGAAAGCGCGAGAGAATACGGACTCCGTGTAGATAAATTATCAATGGAGCTATATCAATCAATGATCGAAGGCCGCGAACAGTCTTCAGAACAAAGAAAAGCGATATTAGATACGATACAAGAACTAGCACTAGAAAATTTCCAGCTAGGACTCCGAGATGACATTCAAACTATCGTGCGATCACGAAATTACGCTAATCTCACAGCAGCCATTTTAGGCGCCACGTCCGAGGAGAAATTGAAAGGACCTCCTCAGCGCTCGACATATAATACCGACCGAAACAAAGACGGTCAGGAGCAAACCCGACAAGCTCGAAGCGTTGGAGTTGAATGCGATAAATGCGGAAAGCTAGGCCATAGCGAACAAGAATGCCGCACTAGCCGATACGCCAATAGATATTCTCTCCCGAGAGCAGAAAAACCCAGCGGAATAAATACCGTTGAGAAATATTGCTTCCACTGCAAGAAAGAGGGGCACAAACGGGAAGATTGTTGGCAGCTGAACGGCCGACCCGAAAAGGAAAGAACACGCCAATCTAAAACTGATGAAAATAAAAAACCACAGGTATATACCACAGCGAAAGCGTTTAAGCATACGTCAGACAAGGACGATGAAATATCGAATAGCAGCAGCAGCGGCAGCAGCAGTAGCAGTGAAAAAGAAAAGAGACCGAGAAAGCATAAGGCGCGAGCCGTGAGCGAGTATCAAGTTACTCAAGTGACAAGCAAGACTAGTAAAAATTATAATCTAGATCTCGTGACACTCCCGATGCAGGAAACCAAAACGGGAAAAATGAATTTTTTGCTAGATTCCGGAGCAGCACTAACCTTTATCAAAATAGGAAATTTGAAAGGCAATACACAAATGCGTGAAAAGGAACTAGCACTGACAGGGATAACAGGACACCAACTGTACACCCTTGGAAAAATAAAAGCCACAATAAAATTGGGAAAACAAGTCATACGCCACACAATATACGTGGTAAACGACGACTTCCCGATGGATTATGAAGGAATACTAGGAATCAATTTCATCAAAAAGCACAGAGCTGACTGTCTCCATGGGAAAAACGTATTGAGAATCGGCGGAGTAAATCTTAAGCTCCGACCGTATAAGAAGCTAATTCAACTCCCCCGCAGTAAAACAATCATACAGACGACAGGTGCAGATCGAAATATAAGAGGTAAAACGTGTAAAACCTATTTCTGGAGTTTTTATCGGAAGTTGCATGATAAAAACAATAGATTCCAATTGTTTGAGAAGCAAATTAAACGTCACCGGGAACACAGTACAGATGCTCACACCGCATGTAACTCGAGAAGAGATGCCGGTGAATGACACGGTTGACGGACTCACATTACCCGCGACTGAAGAGCGCAACTCAATTCAAGAACAACGCGAGAAATTACGTAAAAAACGCATGAAAATTAAATTAAATAATAAAAAGGAGAAGGCGTTAGAGCAGAGATGCGGCGATTTTTGCGATATATTTCATTTGGAAAACGATAAGCTAACACACACCACGGCGGTGAAACATGAGATCACGACGCGAGCTAATAGCGCACCGGCGAACGTCCGCCTACCCGAGAAGCATAAAGAAAAAGAAAATAAAAAATCTGAAAAGAGTTTAGATTTAGAAGAGTTGTTTCAAGAGAAATAAAATTACGCATCGTTATAAATTTTCTCATCCTCTATCAGCACCTCACAACAGGAGTGTCGGCGTCGCCCGTATCACCGTACGAAGTGACGCAATTTATCAACGAGCCAGGTATCTATTTCGAGAAAATCGGACACCTGCAGCAAACGAAAGCAACATGGAAATTAGCGATACGCATAAACGTAACCGCATTAAAAACCAGACATCAGCAGCTTCAAAGATACCTAGGGCACACCGAAGAACTTTGCAATTATGCCACGGGAGACATCAAAAATACATGTCAAATTGCTCTCCGAACCACAAAAAGAGAAAACGATAGAACGACACGCGCCCTAGAACATCTACAAACAATTTACAAAGCACCCGTAACTAAACGAGGCTTAATCGATGCCATCGGCCAGATAAGTAAAACTTTATTTGGTACCATGGATGCTGAAGATGCAAAAATAATCAACGAACAAATACAAATGCTTGATAACCAGCAACAAACGCTACAGCACGCAGCAAAGAACCAGCTGAAGATCATCAACGCCACATTGGGCCACATGGAAAAATTAGAGCAAACGCTATCACACAACGAAAATTTACTAGCAAACGTTACAAGGAAACTGCACGACCAATTCATACACCGAGAGGAAATAGACGAACAAATACTATTGATAACCGCTATCCTAGCTGACCTCACGACAGACATAAACGATATTACAGACTATCTAACATATGCACAAAATGACATTCTACTTACACGCGTACTTCCATTAGAGAATATAGTCGTAGAATTAAAGGAGGCAACCTCACACTTAACCAGAGGACTAAACTTTCCATTTTAAATCCAGACAGAAAACTGGAACACTATCCAAAAATACGTAGTCGTAAGCGCGTACTACGACAGTGCGAACGTATACACTATCCTCGCGTTTCCAATAGTAGCATACTCGATATACGAAATTATAAAAATTACACCCGTACCAATACACAACGACCATAATGTATTCACATTACTAGAACCCTCACACACGCTATTAGGAATAAACCGAGAAAATCATAATTATATAATATTAAAGGAAAGCGAATTAAATAAATGTACGCGAGAAACTACTAAATTTATATGCGATCAAAATTTTCCCGTGTATTTTGTAACTGCGAATGCACCAAGCGAGGTGCAGCTTTATGTAAAAGCGCCTAGATACATAGAAAACCGTGGACAACGCTCAACGTAACATTTTGGATAACATTAACCGAACCCCAAACATGGTTATATTCCACTCCAAAAATATCGGAAATAATAATTCAGTGTAATGAGATGCCAGAAAATAAAATTAAAATTGAAAAAACCGGAAAAATAACATTACGCGATAATTGTAAAATAACTACACCAGATATAATTTTAGAAACAAAAAACCGAATTTATACTAAACATGTACAAATGTATTTACCAGAATTGAATGTAACTAATACCATAGAAAAAAGTATAACCTTAGACAACAAATTAGATTCCGAAAAAGAAATAAAGTTAGAACCAGTAATCAAAGATCCGTCGGAATTAATAAAATTAAGTTTAAGTCTAGATGAAATTAAAAAAGAAGTGGAAAATAACCAACCCAGCGTTTTTTCGAATAAGAATATTGTATATCCTGTAGGTTCCGCGACCATAATAGTAGTAGTAGTAAGCATTATACTTGTAATTATTTATGTAATAAAGAAAAAAGGGAATCATTAAGAATTTAAAAGGAGAAATCACAGCATACATATTAGCATATAAGAAAATTAGAGTGTAACCTCTCAGGAAAAAGAAAAACACAAATAAATAAATAACGAAAAACTTCGAATACCTCAGTTTTTCTTTTTCCGCGGGGGAAGGGATGTTGTGAGCGCACAACGTAGTTAAGACTAATTAATGCACTTGGCAACACCAAGTGCCTCCGATACGAAATCCGACCCTAGCGACGGACATAAAATCCACATCCGCCGAAAAGACTGACAATTGCATCGGGCGACCGATCATCCGATGCAACTCGACACGACCAGAAACGCTGATCGCGTAGGGTTAGCGCTAACGCTGGAGCCCCCGAGTTAGCGACAGACGCGGAGAAATACCGCCGAATCCGACGATCGGCGGGCAGTCGTCAGTTAACAACGAAACGGTAACGTGCGTCTAAAATATAAAAGCGTTTCAACTTCGCGAGTATCGGAACTAGAATAAAGGGAACTGATGTAAAGTGTAAAAGGAAAATATATTTGGCTCAATTATTGTACACATTGCGACGTGCTTTACTCTCCGACCCAGAATTCCCGAATCCTGTGCCGGCCCTGAGAACAACTTCCGGTTACGGCACAACATTAAGAATTGACGAAGTTCAATTGTAACTATGTCGCCTTCATTTTTTATATATATTGAACAAGTTATAGCTTTTTATATTAAGGAAGATGTAGAGAATGCAAATCTAGGGTCGAAATTTAGTTAGAATTGCCGATAAATTGTTAATTTGCATGGTCGGATACTCGGACGTTTCAACCGTATGGTGTATCAGTAGCAAACCAAGTGGCTGGATACTAGTACAACCAGGCGATCGGGTGATGTCCCAATTGCTGGACGCAACAAACTCAGCGGCCATAACCTTGATGGAAATTAACACGAACGATCAGCATTGACGTGCGGCATTGTTTACTAGTGTGCTTAAAGTGTGTTTAAAATTACGCTAAACTGAGGCGATTATTCGCAGTAAGTATGATATCTAACATTTTACAAATTTGGCTTCGTCGAACGAGTTCGTTATTGCTATTATGTAGTCAGCAGATTGTTTACATTGGAAAAGTCTTGAACGTAACCTCTCAAATCGCGAAATAAAAAAAGTTGTCTCTGCTTTCATCTGCGACTGGTTGGTAATAGGGACATCGAGTGGCCGGATGTCAGGACATAACCAAAAACTGATGGCCGGGTACTGGGACATTTCCTTTTCTCGCATTTTCCGAAAAAATTTAATCAACTATTACCGATGGAACTAATTATTGGATGGTTTCCAGAAACTAGAGAATCCAAGCTTTCGTTTCGTCGTATCCGCTTATAAATAAGATTTGTTAATATATATAAAAATTCAATTTCAATTTTCCAGGCGTCTTAAATGGTCCGTTATTGGGACGTTTACCTTAGTAGCAGTAAATCCTTCATTATAAAATAATGCCAATTGTCCTTCGCTTATTTGAATGGCAGGACGACCTTTTCCTGGTTATAAAATCCAATAATGAAATGACAAACAATTTACTTAAATTTGGTCTATAACCTACTATAAAACAATAATACACTTTTATAAATATTGGCAATAAAAAATACCGACCGTTTGAATTTCTTCTGGATGCAACATAGCCTGTTTGCTGACATTCTTCATTTTTAATTAGGAGTAAAGCATCTATTGCTTCTAAAAGTTTATTATACGTATCTTGTGAAATTTCATTTGATATTCTCCTCAAATTCGCTTTAGCCGTGTGTAAAGGACCATGTACTATCTTCTTGGAACACTCATATGATCTTACTGTATCCAAAATTATTTGCCGAATTCTTCTAAGAGTTCTTGCGACATTTACACCACGCCTCAAATTGGTGGCCAGTTGTGGATTTCTCGATAAATCGTAAGATATTATCCTTTCGTCGGACATTTTAACGTGAATTAAGTATTTATTAGGATATTAATATATTTACACAGGCCTCGGTATACAGCTTCTTTTTCTTCAAAATTGTCACGTGGATAATGTGATAACGTAGACATCACAACCTGCGGTAGCTAAAATATAAAGAGAAGCGCGATCGACTTATTATGTCGGTATCGCAATGGCCTAGTTTACACCGATCGTTTGATATGCATATGAACGATTGGTATGAACTAGGAACTAGACCATTGTGATACCGACATAATAAGTCGATCGCGCTTCTCTTTATATTTTAGCTACCGCAGGTTGTGATGTCTACGTTATCACATTATCCACGTGACAATTTTGAAGAAAAAGAAGTTGTATACCGAGGCCTGTGTAAATATATTAATATCCTAATAAATACTTAATTCACGTTAAAATGTCCGACGAAAGGATAATATCTTACGATTTATCGAGAAATTCACAACTGGCCACCAATTTGAGGCGTGGTGTAAATGTCGCAAGAACTCTTAGAAGAATTCGGCAAATAATTTTGGATACAGTAAGATCATATGAGTGTTCCAAGAAGATAGTACATGGTCCTTTACACACGGCTAAAGCGAATTTGAGGAGAATATCAAATGAAATTTCACAAGATACGTATAATAAACTTTTAGAAGCAATAGATGCTTTACTCCTAATTAAAAATGAAGAATGTCAGCAAACAGGCTATGTTGCATCCAGAAGAAATTCAAACGGTCGGTATTTTTTATTGCCAATATTTATAAAAGTGTATTATTATTTTATAGTAGGTTATAGACCAAATTTAAGTAAATTGTTTGTCATTTCATTATTGGATTTTATAACAGGAAAAGGTCGTCCTGCCATTCAAATAAGCGAAGGACAATTGGCATTATTTTATAATGAAGGATTTACTGCTACTAAAATGCCAAACCACTTAGGTTGTTCAAGAAGCACTATTTACAAAAAGTTATACGAATTAAACATGCCTATGCGTGCACGATATTCACAATTATCTGATACTGAATTGAAAACAAAAATTATGCAAATACATGAAGAACATTCAAATGCTGGATATATGGTATTGCTGTAAATTTTTTGAGGATATACTTAATAAAATAATTATAATAAATAATTATAATAAAAAAAAACTTACAGATGATGCAGTCATATTTAAAGGCAGCAGAAATCATTGTACCAAGATATCGAGTGAGAGAAAATTTAAGGGCAGTAGATCCAGTTGGAACTGCAAGCAGATGGAGTCGATCAATTAAAAGACGGACTTACCAGGTGGCAACACCAAACTCTTTATGGCACATGGATGCACATTTAAAATTGTCGAGGTAAACATAATATTAAATTTTTCTTATAATACATAAATATATTGTTCCATTAAATTATATTTGAATTTATAGATGGGGTTTTGTAGTACATGGTTGCATCGATGGATATTCTAGACTGATAATATATTTGACGTGTGAGACATCTATTCAAGCAGAACTCGTCGTCAACTTCTTTATTGATGCAGTAAACAGTTATGGTTTACCCTCACGAGTACGATCAGATCATGGATACGAAAACTTTCTTGTAGCTATTTTAATAAATACAGTTCGTGGCGTACACAGGGGAAGTCATATAACTGGCAAATCTGTTCATAATCAAAGGATAAAAAAATTGTGGGTGGATGTCTTCAAAGAAGTATGCGATTCTGTTTATACTGAATTATATTCTTTAGAAAACCAAGGCTTATTAGACGTTGAAAATATCAAACACAAGTTTTGCGTGCAATATGTTTACAAACCTGTTATTAATAAAAAGTTATTGTCATTTTCGTCTGCATGGAACGTTCATAGTCTCAGAATAGAAAATAATAAGACCCCACGGCAACTGTGGTTAGAAGTTATATTGGCAAATTACAATACAACTTACACAGCAGTGAGTGATATTTTTGACACTAATATGAGTTTACATGAACGACTTTCTGAATCCTTACGAGCATTAGGAGTCGACCTTTCAGTTCCTATTATAGATAGCAATGATGTGAATTTTGTTCCTTCATCCTTTACTGCGTTATTAGATTTGAATGTGTGACGTGACATAGTCACGTCCCCGGCCCGGATGGTAGCTCGGCCGAGGTGGGCGTCAAGGGTGGTGCCTCCACCCGAGCGGGCGAGGCGTTAGCGTTACCGTTAGGCTAAATTATACCATTTAAGACTTACAGGTTATGAGCGAGGGTGCGGAGCAGCTGGCCAGGGATCTCTGTAACGGCGTAAGGTCGCACCGCGGGATTATTGCAGGTGGACAGCCGGAAGCTTACCGAGGAGAGGGACGGCCGACGGTCGGGTCACGCTGGGGCCCATAGCCGGGACCACGGGCACCTAACAAAAGGCCGCGTTGCCCGCAACCAGAATGAAGGCCCGGGGCACGGAGGGACCGAAAAGGGGGACGCCCCGACGAAGGTTTCCGTCCCGCGATAAAACCACTACCGGAGTTCCGCCACCGGTCGACAGGCCACGGCCTGTCCAGCCTGGTCGTCGACGGATCGGTCTTCGAGTCGCGGCCTGGACAGCCGGACTCGATGTGGATTTGAAACACCCGCCGGTAGGTGGAGGCGCATGCGAGAGGCGCCCGGGCGGGCGCAGCAGGCGCATAGGGCGCAGCAGGCGCATAGGGCGCAGCAGGAGTCGGGCGCGGCGGGCGCGCGAGGCGCGGCGATTGCGCGAGGCGGCAGTGGTGCAACCCCGGCGCGCAGGCGCGCGGGCCCAGCGTGGTCCCGCCGGACCGGAGAGAATTACTGTCGTGCGAGCCGCCATAGCGAACGGTACCATCCTGCCCCTGCGAGCGATTTCGGGATCAGGCTGCCGGCGAAGGAAGAAAGAAGCTATTGTAAGGCCACTGCTCACGCACCTAAAAGTAAGATCGCCGCGATACCGAGGCCCTCCCGGGAGTCGCGTTGTGCCGCGAGAATGTGTGATCCGTGTTAGAGTATCGAGAGAAATACCGCGGGGGGGCCCGGCCGAGAAAGCGAAAAGTGATACTGCCCGTCTCGGGGATTCGGATGCGTGGCCGCCGACAGTCAGCGTTTCGTGATTCGTCCGATTTTCGTGTGATTTCTGTGTGATGCGTTTCCGTGTGATTCTCGTGGTATCGTCCGTGAGAATTGGAGCGTTTGATGCGTGAGTTTCCGTGTGACTTTCGTGATATCGTAATAAGAATTCGGTAGAGTGCCGTGGACGGGAAGATGCGCTGGGTGTAATCGAGCCGTTCTGGGGCGGGGTGCTCTTCGCACGACCGGACACCGTATCATCGCGGGGCCGTAGCGTGGCCTCCGCGTGATCGCGTCGCGGCGTACGGGGCATCGTTGTGTCGTATTGCGGACCTCGCGAGGCTTCGGGCGTGAAGGCCGAGGTCAATCGCGGGGTCAATCTGGGACTCGCGTAATCCGAAGGGATTCGCTGTCATTTTTGGGAGATTCTCGTGTCGTGTGTCGTTGCGTTCGTTGTAAGTAAGTGTGCGTCGATGCCGCGAAATCCGGCGTAATCATGTATCGTTCGGCGTAAGGTATCGCTCGCGTTAATGTCTCGGTCCGCGTAATGTTAATGTATCGCTTGCGTAAAATGTATCGCTCACGGGAGCGTATCATTCTCGTGTCAATGTGTCGTCTCGCGTAAAGTATTTGTGATACCGTTCGTGTCGCGTTAAACTATCAGTTGGCGTAGAGTATTGTGTCGCGTTAGAGTATCGTTGCGTAAGGCACACCTCGCGTTAGAATATTGTTCCGCACTAGAGTTATTGAGGGGCAACGAGATACTTCGCCGACCTCGCGAAGCGTGGCGGGACGCGCTGTGACCGTCGTCGGTCCTTTGCGGAAGATCATACTCTATCCTGTCTTCTTCTCTTTTCTTATTAAATATACTCGTTACCCTTGTTATTTAATTTGCTTTATTTTTTTGTGTGTCGATTGCGCTGCGCTCCCTCTCCTCCCTTCATCCGAGATCCACCAGCGGTCTCGCTTATGGACTGCACGCCTGAGATACGTTAGGCTTTCGCGTGGGATTTAGATTTAGAGTAACGTGGTGCGCGTAATCGCACCTGGCGCCCATTATCGTATTGGAGAAAATTGTCTGGTCGAGCTACCATCTTGCTATAGAGATTTCGGGAAACTTATGATTAAGCCTGAGACAAGGCAAAGCGACGGCGCGCTCCTTTTCGGCCGGCGAGACCGAAGGGACATCGTCGTCGTCGTCATAAAATTTTGGCGCCCAACGTGGGGCCTCTCGCCCGAAAATTTCAAATAAAATTGGAGGAAAAATCGGGAGAGAGCGTGCGCAATTAAATTTATTTTGTGTTGCTATTATGTTTATGTGTTCCCCTGTATGAATGTATTATATTGAGTTAAGTGAAATTTCGTGGCCCTGGAATTTTGGTGCCATGTTCGTTGTGCGTGATATCGAGTGAAGGCCGCTTTCACTCGGGCTTTGTTTTGGTTTGCGTACGGCCGATGTTCGGGAACTTGAGTTTTTCCGTCGTTTCTTGTACCGGATTCCTGCGTGTTTACGGTTTCGGGAGCCGTGACGAGTGAATTTTGCAAAAGTGAATAGCGTCCGATAATATTGCGGCTGGCATACATTTCGTTGGGTTTGCGAATTCTCGGATAGGACCTTAATTTCAGCGTATCGGGAAAGGACATAAGATTTTCGGTTTTGCGCTCGGTAGTTAAGTAAACATAGGACCCATTCGCGGGGGCTGGGGAAAAACGGTGGGACCCCGCGGAATGCGGGAGGGAGATTCGCCTCATCGGTGGATTAACCGATTGACGTTGGAAGAGGCGCGTCAGCACTTAGCGGATCGGGGGTTGGGTACGGGCGGTATATTGCTCACTTTGCGTTCGCTTTTGAGAAGTTTCGAGGAAGCGGCCTCGAGCGAAATGAACAATCAGCAACCGCCCCCACCTCCACCCACCATAGAGATACAGAACGCCAGTCCCCATGGGGCCAACGGGACGATCCCGCGAGACCCGGCTACGGGAAGAGAGGACCCTTTCGCGATTCTGGGAGCGTATGGCTTGCCACCCGCCCTCACAGCCGAGACCGGGGGAGGGAAAGGTTATCGGATGCCACCCCCGCGAACAGAATACCCGTCGCACGTCAACGATCGGCGAGATACGCGCGGATCCGCGGCCGAGGCCTATAATTTAATGAGGAAATAGAATCTACATTTCTCGGGACAGCGCGGCAGTGATGCGGAGGCATTTCTGTTACGCATTCAGGAGGCTCGGGCGATCTTTCCGGTAGATGACGCCGACCTATTTAAATGCTTGCCCTTATTTTTATCGGGTACCGCGTTATATTGGGTTAGGTTAGAAAGCCAGAATTGGCGGGATTGGCGGGATTTTGAGCACGCGTGGCGATCTAGATTCGGTGATCCGGATTACTTAATTACCCTCCGGGAGGAGATATTGCGGAGAACGCAGGGGGAACACGAGTCGGCGGTTGATTATTTAACATGTTTGCGGGCATTATTCGCAAGGATGAGCCCTCCGTGGTCTCTCGCGGAGCAACTCACGCTGGCTCATCGCAATCTACTACCGCGATTGCAGATTGCCATACGTCGTTTCGACTTCTCCGATTTTCACACCCTAGAGGATCTAGCCACACGAATGGAACGCAGCTTCCTCGCCGATAGGACGTATCGAGCCCTTTTACCGCCGGAGCAGTCCATTTTTCCGGACTTAGCGTATCACGCTCCAAAGGGGAAAGCGCGAATTCCGGGTACGGTTGCCGCGGGGGAAGTAGTCGATCGGAAAACTGGAACCAGACAAAGAGCCTCGAAAACCGTCGCCACCACGGTTGCCGCTACCGCGAGCGTGCCTACTACAGTCGCCGCGTCGGGATCTGTCCCCGATGATACCGACTTAAAATGTTGGAATTGTGACAAGTCGGGACACCGCGCGCGTGCTTGCAAAGAGGTTCAGCGACAACATTGTTATCGGTGCGGCAACCCGGGGTATACCACGCGAACGTGCCCTAGATGCTCGGGAAACGAGAAAGGGGGTCAGTAGGACGGGTCCCTACGCCCCCAACTGTCGAGGACGAGGCCCGAACCGCGAATACCCGTGATAAGAAGCTCTCACATTCGTACGTGACACTCGACCCCGCCGAGTTCCCGCCGCTGAAATACTTCAAAATCCGGGTGGGCAGCCGCTCCATCGTAGCACTGGTAGACTCGGGATCGAGCTTGACGCTTTTTGGCCGCGAGGGGATGCAAATAGTCGATAGCTTGGGAATTCAAACCACACGCGGAGGGGGTGCTAAGATCCGAATGGCAAACGGACAGATAGCCCCGATTCATAGAGAAGCTTCGCTCCCAATCCATCTGAGGGACAGGAGTCGGAAAATTTCAGTAAGGATATTGCCAGACTTGGCCGTGCCGTGTATAGTGGGGATGGACTTCCTGACAAAGTTTGGTATTGCGTTGGACTTCGGAAAGGAGGAGTGGTATTTCGCGGATAGACCTCGCGCCCGTTACCAGTTTAATTCCAAGAAAACGGATTCCACGGAGACGGATTCTCGCGTTTGTTGCGGACTGGCGGAGTTAACAAAAAACCAGAAAAAACACCTCAAAAATTTTTTACGGAATACAATCGAGCCATCGGAAAATCCCGGCTTAACCGACCTAACGGAACACAAAATTGAGGTGGGGGACAATCCTCCATTGAAACAGCGTTGTTACTTAGTCTCACCAAAGGTTCAGGAAGCGATCCGCGTAGAGGTAGATAAAATGTTAGCCGCCGGTATAATTGAACCGTCCGCCAGCCAATGGTCGAACCCAATCGTAATGGTAAAGAAATCGAATGGCAAATACCGATTCTGCCTGGACTTCCGCGGAGTGAACAAAATATCTAAGAAAGACGCGTATCCGATACCACCGATGGAGGGGATACTAAATAAGTTACGTTCGGCAAAATATATATCCACGATCGATCTCAGCCAGGCTTATTTTCAAATCCCGCTAAGTAAAGACAGTAGGGAGGTTACCGCGTTCAGCGTTCCGGGGAAGGGCTTGTACCATTTCGTCCGAATGCCATATGGGTTGACGGGTGCCCCCGCTACGTTCCAACGCCTGTTGGACAGCTTGATAGGCCCAGAAATGGAGCCTTTTGTTTTTGCATATTTGGACGACATTATTATCGCGACAGAGACCTTTGAGGAACACCTCGAATGGCTGAAGCGAGTGATGGAAAAAATTTCCGCGGCGAAGTTGACGATAAACATGGAAAAGTGTGAATTTTGTCGGTCGCAAGTCCGATATTTGGGCTTCGTCGTGGAGGGGGGGGGGGGGCTAGCGGTCGATCCGGAGAAAACGCGCCCCATAATGGAGTACCCGGCACCGCGAACTCTTAAGCAATTACGTAGATTCCTCGGGATGTCTTCCTAGTATAGGAAGTTTATACCGCGCTTCGCGACGTTGAGTGAGCCCTTGACCCGCCTTTTGAGGAAAGGCAGGCGCTGGGAGTGGGGGGATGAACAGGTTCATGCCTTCAACAGTATTAGGGACAGTTTGATGGCGGCCCCCGTCCTAGCGTGCCCAGATTTTGAGGAGCCGTTTGTGTTACAGACCGACGCGAGTTCGGTCGGGTTGGGGGCAGTCCTAACACAAAAGCTGGGAGGCGAGGAGCGCGTAATAGCATATGCCAGTCGTGTGTTATCGGACCCCGAAAAGCGGTACTCGGTGACGGAGCTAGAGTGCTTGGCCGTGGTGTGGGCCATCCAGAAGTTTAGGCCTTACTTAGAAGGCTATAAATTCACAGTGATTACGGATTACAGTAGCTTGCGGTGGCTCCACAATCTAAAAAATCCCACGGGTCGTTTGGCCCGCTGGGCGTTGGAATTGTTGGAGTACGATTACACCGTAGAGTACCGAAAAGGGGCCCTACACCACGTGCCGGATGCTTTATCGAGAATGTATGAGAGCGTGGAGGGTCTCGTGAATGCCGCGGTTGAGATCGAGGAATGTGAGGGTACGAGCGATGAGTGGTACAGAAAACGGTATAGGGAGGTAGCGACGGATCCGAAACGGTATGCCCACTGGAAGATTGTTGATAAACAGCTGTATTTTTTGCGACCGCGACCGGTTATCTCGGATATAGTGGAGGATTTGGACCGGTGGAAGTTAGTGTTGCCGAAAAAATTACGTGCAGAGGCACTTCGCGAATCCCACGACGCTCCTCAGGCCGGCCATTTGGGAGTCGAGAAGACATATCAGCGTCTCGCTGTGTCTTATTATTGGCCGAACATGTTCCGCGAGGTTACCCGGTATATTCGAACGTGCGACACGTGTCAGAGGACTAAGGTCGAGCAGGCTGGTCCCGCGGGTTGGATGGGTCGGCGTGTAATTGAGGGGCCGTGGACCGCGATTGCCGCAGACATAGTGGGACCATTACCGTGCAGTAAGGCCGGATACAGTTATCTCCTAATGATCCAGGATTTGTTTACTAAGTGGATAGAGTTAAAGCCACTACGAGCGGCCACGGGCCCGAAGATCCGGGAGGCCCTAGAAGACCTTGTCGTGTCGCGATGGGGGACACCTAAGATCCTGCTCACCGATAACGGGACGGAATTTGTTAATCGCGTGATCAAGAGCTTTGCTGAGGAAAACGATATCACACACACCACCGTACCGCCGTACCATCCGCAGGCCAACCCCGTGGAGAGAGTTAATCGGACGGTAAAGACCATGATCGTGTCGTTCATCGAGAGGGACCACCGGGAGTGGGATAAACACCTCCCGAGTTTTCGTTTCGCTTACAATACCGCGTCGCATTCGTCCCTGGGAACCTCCCAAGCGTTCGTGAATCTCGGGCGCGAATTGATACCGCCGAACTCGTTGCGTGACCGTGGGGAAGAGGTGGATCAGGTTGAACCGCGAGACCCTGCGGCGTGGTCACGGCGCATGACCGAGTTGCGGGCCATCCGAGAATGGGTGGCGGAAAATATGGACCTCGCGAACCAGAAGCAGGCCGCGAATTACAATTTGCGGAGACGGCCGCGAAGGTTCCGAGTCGGGGATTTGGTATTAAGGCGGCAGCACGTGCTGTCGTCAGCCGCGCAGAATATCGCAGGAAAGTTGGCACCTAAGTTCCAGTGAGACCGTGCTCATCCGCGTCGCGACGCGTACACGTGGGATCACCACAAGTGGTCTTGCGCCGATTGTCGGACAAAGCGGTCCGTACAATCTGTCGGCTGACATCGCCGACGAAGGAGTCAGAGGTAGCAACAGCGACAGGGACGCCTGACTTCCCCGTGGTCCGAGACATGCCGGACCTCGTGATGCAGGCGGGGTCCGAGGGGACCGGCGACGGGCCCGCGCCCGTGGGGGCAGTCGCGAGCGAGGCCGCGACGCAGGCAGAACCACCCAGGGGCCTGGCGGCCATTAATAGCGCGTTAGACCAGCTGGCGGAGGACTTGGCGCTGGACACGAGCGTGGAGGACGGAAGCCCAGCAGCGTCGGGCAGCTTCCAGAGCCCGACGAGCGGGGAGGACCCCGAGCGCGATGCCGGGGAGAAAGGCCCTAGCGGGGGCAAGTAGATAACCAGATAGCGTTCCGAGGATGGGCGCGCGTAAGATCGGAGAATTAGATTATAAGTTCAGTTTGAAGTACCGATACGCGGCGGGTGACAAAAAATAAGCCCATCCGGCGCAATTAGCTTGTAAGGTTACCACATAAGAGGGCGAGCTTCGGCTTCCGAGCCCGGATTTTAGGACATAAGTTTCCGTCGGTTCAAGTCAGATGAATTTTGTTTTCGGCCTAAGCGCGTAGAACGCCAGATTATTTTAGTTTGTTGCGCGAACCGACGCACACAGCGCGACCCAAGGTTTAGGCCACACGCAATCTTCCAACGGCCGGTGGGGCCGCGAAATCGCGAACCACCGGGCGCACACTAAGCAGAGTCACCGATGGCTCACCAACGCGACCCACCGAGGGGTCACGAGTGACCGCGGGTCAGATCCGGAGGCGCGTTCGCGAGATAGCGAACCAAGGGTCTCACGCGAGGGGGAGCGACGAATGATTCACCCGCGAGACAGACTGATCGATCAGGGCCAATCGGCGTCCCGATCGGACGCCCCAGTAAGAAAACCGCGGACAGACGAAATCCGCGGGAATAGATAGCCGGTGACCGATGTACGGCACCTGGTACACACGAAAACCGGGTCGGCGTCAAAGTCCGGCCACGCGAAGGTCAAGTTGCGTGACCGTCCGTGATCTCGTTACCCGAGCGTCATCGTCGAGAACAGAGAGCGGATACCGGTTAGGAATGTCGCATAAATGCGTCATCGGGGGTCGGCGTCGACACTAGGTATGCCCGGACGTCTTCTGCGAGAAGTCGGTCCGGATGCATGTATTGGGGCGCGGGGTAGGACGTGCGCACAGGTCGGCGCCAAGAAAACTCGTAAATTCAGCGAGGTGGAAAACCGCTACCCTGGAGCGAAAAGAGGGGGTCAACCTGAGGGCATGGCCACTGGAAATTTCCACCAACAACATCTGGAACGTTCGGCGGGGGAAAGAGAAAGTTGTTATTGCGCCGCGGCGAACGTTCGGGAATGTGAAAGCGGCCGTGAAGTCGTGGTGGGGATAGCGGCCGAAAGTGGGGAGCCACTGAGAGCAGCGAGACTCGAGGCAGTCTCTCGAGGATCGTCGGCACGGTAACTACATTCTAATAGAAGCACCCGCGATCGCGCTAAGTCCCGCGAGTATAAGTCGAGTGTTTAAACAATTGTTAGCCGTCATCCATAAACAATCGGGAACGCCCGCGAAACGCGTTATTCGTAGCCGATACAAAAGGCGAATGGTACCGAGATACCATAAAGAACTTGCGTGCGTTTGGCGAATTGTGCGACGCCATCTTGTGCGAAATCATTTTGTGAACAACCAAGTGTGTGTAAACCAAAGCCTGCGAATAAAGAAAATAATTATTTGCAACATTAAATGTGGAATTATCGATTAATTACATCCCACTTACCTGATCAAGCGGATGTCAGCCATCTTGGACAGTCGTTGATCCGGATCGGAGATTATCGTCGGTGATTCATCAGTGAGGGGCGGAGAACGTCCATCCGTGACGAGAATTCAGAAAAGTGCAGTCGTTATTAAGTTAATTTACCAAGTTGCGTATGCTTACCTCAGGCGCGGGGCGGTCAGCCATCTTAGTCGGGCGTTGGTCCCGGACATTGATTAATACCTATGATCCATGGGGCGGCGGCACAGACGAGGCATCCGTAGCGAGAACCTGAAAATTAAATAAATTAACCAAGTTAATTTACCAAGATACGCATACTTACCCGTGGCAGCCGATGGTCAGACATCTTGGCCGCGCGTTGATCCTGGTCGGTGATTAGTACCTATGATCCATGGGGAGACGGCACAGACGCGCCATCCGTTGCGGGAACCTGAAAATTTAATAAATTTTAGAAGTTAGTTAACAAACGTACTGATACTTACCTGATGAGGCGGTGGTCCGCTATCTTTATCCTGCGTTGATATAGAGCGGCGATTGAGGTCGATGATCCGAGGATTGATGCTGGAGGTCGTCCATCCGTGGCGGGAACCTAAAAATAAGGAAGGATTAATTAGTTCGATGACACATTCGTAAAGCATAGCTAGAAATCACGTATACATACCTTCTCGGTGAACAGAGGTCAAACCGAGTGGCGACCGTTAGACGGACAGATAGCCGCGTGAATCGGGCCCAAACCGTGCCGTACGGTCACACCAGGGGCCGTTGCGGGTGAAACGGGTGATCTCTCCGGTTGTGTATGAGTTAGCACAGCTGAACGGATCAACCGTGGGTAAAGTGCATGTGAAGGACGTGAAGCCATATTACCCTCCTGTCCCTGACCCGTAGGGATTTCCGCGAGGAGCAGTACCGCGGCGAGCTAAGCATGACTCAACGATTCATGCGTAGGGTGTGGTTCACTTTTTGGGTGGACCACTTGGACGCGTGGATCGCCGTCGACCAGACCGACCCGCTGTTTTGGGACGACTTGGGCCAAACCCTGGAATTGATGAGGGAGGCCCTGAGGGCCCAGGGGGGCGTGGAGATGTGTGAGGTTCCGCGCCAGAGGGACCAAGCCGCCCAAACAGAGAGGGCGGGCCGTGACAGAGTGGCGTGAGGCCTCGCGGCCGATCGCCGTTAATATTCCCGCGTGATCCGATTCGAGGACACTGCCAGGCGGGGAGTTTGACTGGGGCGGTACATCTGTCAAAGAATAACGCAGGTGTCCTAAACGGTCCCAGACGGACCCTGTGGCCCAGGGGGTACCCGGGCCCCTGCCCCGGACGGAGCGCGCGGTGCAAACGTGGCTGAGTGGGCGGGATTTCCCGCGCCTGGAGAACCCAAGTGCGCCGACCGTGATGGAGCGCTGCACCCAGACGAACACGGCCGTCTCGCGTCAGGCCGGCGCGCAAACCCGGGCCCCGTCACCGCCGCCAGAAAGATTCCCAAGGGGCTGCTGGAACTTCCGCAAGATGGGGCACGCATACAGCAACTGCCCCCATCCCCGGCGAAGATTCTGTTTCGGGTGCGGAGCCGAGGGGGTGAAGGTCGACAGATGTAGCCGCTGCGGACCGGGGTACTGGGAACAGGGGCCGTTTGGCGCTCAGCGGGGACCCCGAGACCGCCACCACAGCCGCAGCCGGCCAAGGAGGCCATAAGAAACTGCGTCCGACAAACCCGGGCAAGGACTCCTGTCGAGCATACCGCGGTTGAGACCCTACCTTGTGGGTGATTCCGAATAAAGGATTATTTTGTACTTGTGTGTAAGATCCTTTTCCTCGTCTTCTCCTAAGCGTCCACTAACAAATAACAGCGTGGACAAACGGTCGTCGGGGGAGGGGGGGCGTTGCGTCGGTCCTACGGGGTGGTATTGGTTTGGTGGGTGGAATTCGGAGACAAGGATTCGCGTTGACTGTGGTTCGAGCGAGCGGGGCTAAAGAGTCCCCGAGACGTAAGGGCTGGTAGAGACAGTCGTGGAGAGGGTTGGCAAGGAAGTAGAGTGAAGGAGCTTGAGCGGTGGTCGCCGGCATGCCGGGGCCGACGTCCCCCTCGGCGCTCGTCTGGGAGCGGGGAGTTGTGACGTGACATAGTCACGTCCCCGGCCCGGATGGTAGCTCGGCCGAGGTGGGCGTCAAGGGTGGTGCCTCCACCCGAGCGGGCGAGGCGTTAGCGTTACCGTTAAGCTAAATTATACCATCTAAGACTTACAGGTTATGAGCGAGGGTGCGGAGCAGCTGGCCAGGGATCTCTGTAACGGCGTAAGGTCGCACCGCGAGATTATTGCAGGTGGACAGCCGGAAGCTTACCGAGGAGAGGGACGGCCGACGGTCGGGTCACGCTGGGGCCCATAGCCGGGACCACGGGCACCTAACAGGAGGCCGCGTCGCCCGCAACCAGAATGAAGGCCCGGGGCACGGAGGGACCGAGAAGGGGGACGCCCCGACAAAGGTCCCCGTCCCGCGATAAAACCACTACCGGAGTTCCGCCACCGGTCGACAGGCCACGGTCTGTCCAGCCTGGTCGTCGACGGATCGGTCTTCGAGTCGCGGCCTGGACAGCCGGACTCGATGTGGATTTGAAACACCCGCCGGTAGTTGGAGGCGCATGCGAGAGGCGCCCGGGCGGGCGCAGCAGGCGCATAGGGCGCAGCAGGAGTCGGGCGCGGCGGGCGCGCGAGGCGCGGCAATCGCGCGAGGCGGCAGTGGTGCAACCCCGGCGCGCAGGCGCGCGGGCCCAGCGTGGTCCCGCCGGACCGGAGAGAATTACTGTCGTGCGAGCCGCCATAGCGAACGGTACCATCCTGCCCCTGCGAGCGATTTCGGGATCAGGCTGCCGGCGAAGGAAGAAGGAAGCTATTGTAAGGCCACTGCTCACGCACCTAAAAGTAAGATAGCCGCGATACCGAGGCCCTCCCGGGAGTCGCGTTGTGCCGCGAGAATGTGTGATCCGTGTTAGAGTATCGAGAGAAATACCGCGGGGGGGACCCGGCCGAGAAAACGAAAAGTGATACTGCCCGTCTCGGGGATTCGGATGCGTGGCCGCCGACAGTCAGCGTTTCGTGATTCGTCCGATTTTCGTGTGATTTCTGTGTGATGCGTTTCCGTGTGATTCTCGTGGTATCGTCCGTGAGAATTGGAGCGTTTGATGCGTGAGTTTCCGTGTGACTTTCGTGATATCGTAATAAGAATTCGGTAGAGTGCCGTGGACGGGAAGATGCGCTGGGTGTAATCGAGCCGTTCTGGGGCGGGGTGCTCTTCGCACGACCGGACACCGTATCATCGCGGGGCCGTAGCGTGGCCTCCGCGTGATCGCGTCGCGGCGTACGGGGCATCGTTGTGTCGTATTGCGGACCTCGCGAGGCTTCGGGCGTGAAGGCCGAAGTCAATCGCGGGGTCAATCTGGGACTCGCGTAATCCGAAGGGATTTGCGGTCATTTTTGGGAGATTCTCGTGTCGTGTGTCGTTGCGTTCGTTGTAAGTAAGTGTGCGTCGATGCCGCGAAATCCGGCGTAATCATGTATCGTTCGGCGTAAGGTATCGCTCGCGTTAATGTCTCGGTCCGCGTAATGTTAATGTATCGCTTGCGTAAAATGTATCGCTCACTGGAGCGTATCATTCTCGTGTCAATGTGTCGTCTCGCGTAAAGTATTCGTGATACCGTTCGTGTCGCGTTAAACTATCAGTTGGCGTAGAGTATTGTGTCGCGTTAAAGTATCGTTGCGTAAGGCACACCTCGCGTTAGAATATTGTTCCGCACTAGAGTTATTGAGGGGCAACGAGATACTTCGCCGACCTCGCGAAGCGTGGCGGGACGCGCTGTGACCGTCGTCGGTCCTTTGCGGAAGATCATACTCTATCCTGTCTTCTTCTCTTTTCTTATTAAATATACTCGTTACCCTTGTTATTTAATTTGCTTTATTTCTTTGTGTGTCGATTGCGCTGCGCTCCCTCTCCTCCCTTCATCCGAGATCCACCAGCGGTCTCGCTTATGGACTGCACGCCTGAGATACGTTAGGCTTTCGCGTGGGATTTAGATTTAGAGTAACGTGGTGCGCGTAATCGCACCTGGCGCCCATTATCGTATTGGAGAAAATTGTCTGGTCGAGCTACCATCTTGCTATAGAGATTTCGGGAAACTTATGATTAAGCCTGAGACAAGGCAAAGCGACGGCGCGCTCCTTTACGGCCGGCGAGACCGAAGGGACATCGTCGTCGTCGTCATAAATGATAAACAGAAGTTACATTTGGAAAATATTATTAATACTGTAGAAAAGTCTAACATAGAAAAATATGTATTGTGTATAAATTTATTAAGTTCTTAACATATTAACTATATACAAACAGCTATAAGACGCAACTGTTCGGTTTGCTTTCCAATTGGTGTTTGTATCCTTCGTACATTTATTTTCAACGTTTCAGTTTCTGGTTCAGGTTGTTTCTTTCCCTGAAGAAGCTATCTGAAATGTGAACAAAACATCAGAAGCAAATTCACGAAGGACGCATCATCCCGGAAGTAAAACTGAACATTTCTTTACTCCGTTCATTTAATCTGTTTAATTCCATGTGTTGAGAATTGGATAAATGCGAGCTGAAAATTCTCGAACTTCGACGAGACAGCAAGCATTATTCGAGAACGCTTGAAAGGCTCCAAATCGCGACGGTTTCCTCCCCCCCTTTTTTTGTGTGTTTTCGAGCAAACGGCACAGGTGCTTCTCGCGTGATCGCAAGCACCGCGACCAATAGACGATTTGGAGCCAACGAGCGTTTCTCACGTCACCGAATTCCTCGACGCGAAGCTCCGGCCGCGATCCCTCGCCTGCTCCGTCCGGGACGGCAGTGAGCCATCATAACTCGCACGCGATACATTGATCGACGTCGAGAAAACGGAGGAATGTAGCGAGTGCGAAATCGCGAGTGCGAAGTCCAGTGTAACCCACTTTAATTCGTGTACTCATTTGTACTTTCCACGGCGCGCACCGCGAAAACGTCGAGCGGTCCACTGACATTTAATGGTCCTTCGAGCCGGATCGACATAAAAGACCGGCATAGACAGTTCGACCGCCTCAAAAGTGCTCGCGTTGTGCTACGCCGAGATTGACGAATCGGCGCGCCCGCTCGACTCGCTCGAAAACGGAGTTCGCCGCCTACGCGTTCTCGACTCCGTGGCTCACTCCGAACATTGAGCGCACCACACCCGCTCTCCTAAAGATAGGTGCCTTGTGATTTTGTGAAGTGCTTCGGAGGCTCCTGCGGGACCTCCAGCAAACGTATCGTGCTCCTTGCGATACGCATACGCCGCCCGACGGCGCCCTGCTTTGCGACGTGCTATACGTCCCTGCCTCCCGCGAGTACCTGCTACTCGCCGCGGAGTCGCACACCGAGACGTGCCAGACGTCCCTGCCTCCCGCGAGTACCTGCTACTCGCCGCGGAGTCGCACACCGAGACGTGCCAGACGTCCTTGCCTCCCGCGAGTATCGCCCTGCTACTCGCCGCGGAGTCGCACCGAGACGTGCCAGACGTCCCTGCCTCCCGCGAGTATCGCCCTGCTACTCGCCGCGGAGTCGCACACCGAGACGTGCCAGACGTCCTTGCCTCCCGCGAGTATCGCCCTGCTACTCGCCGCGGAGTCGCACCGAGACGTGCCAGACGTCCCTGCCTCCCGCGAGGATCGCCCTGCTACTCGCCGCGGAGTCGCACACGAGCGTCTTCGCTCGACAAGAAGATTGACACGCAAGTGTCTGAAAGATTTCTACACGATCCAGACATCTGCTCAACATGTCTTCGGATCTCGAAAATCTACTCATTGCTCAAGGCAATGCGATTGACCAGCTACGACGGTCGCTGATTAACTTCAAAAAGCTTCCCAAGGCTCAGGTCACTCTCCCTAAGACGAAGGGGAGACTGACGAATTTGGAGGGTCTCTGGGAAAAGGTGCAAGCCCTCCATGTCCAGCTGCTGCAGACGGCTACGGCGGAGGAGAAGAAGTCGACCCACTACTTCAAGGACGAGGAATTTCTTGCCGCCGAGGACGCCTACCTCGACGCGACGGACCACCTCCACGAGGTCATCGGTAAATTAAGTAGCGACGCCCCGAGCGCGCCGTATCGAGGTAACGAGTTTTCTTATCGCGACGCGCACTCCGGAGTGTCATTGCATCTGCCTCGTATCTCGCTTCCGAACTTTTCTGGTGCTTTCGCTGAATGGGAGAATTTTCGCGGAATCTTCGAGTCTCTCGTAGCAAACAGTGAATCGTTGACAAGAACGCAAAAGTTACATTATCTGAAAGCGAGCCTCTCCGGCGAGGCCGCGTCGTTGATTAATAACATTCAAATTTCTGACGCGAACTACGAGGCAGCGTGGCTACTTCTTACCGACGAATACGACAACCGCAACGCGATTATTCACGCGCATATCCATTCGTTCGCCGACTTACCGAAAATGAAAAACGAGAACGTGACCGAGTTGAAAAAACTTCGCGATAGTGTGTCCGCATCTCTCGCCGCGTTAACGAATCTCGATCGTCCGGTCGATATGTGGGACGACCTCCTAGTTTATATTATCTCGCAAAAGTTCAGTCCGCGAACGCGCAATGAATGGAATCTTAAACGAGGCAACACGGATGCGTACCCTACGTATAAAGAGATTCATGACTTCATGACTCTTCGCATTCGCGGTCTCGCGGATTACCCTTCGCAATCCGAATCTGCGTCAAATAGTGCGCGCGGTAATAGAGCTCGTGCTTCGGTGAATACGGTTTCGCCCGTCAAATGCGTCCGTTGTTCCGGAAACCACGGTCTTGCAAAGTGTAATAAATTTCTAAGTCTGTCGGTCGAGCAGCGTCGACTCGCCGCGCGACAGCATAAATGTTGCTTTAATTGTTTGAGAACCAAGCATTTTTCAAACAATTGTCCGAGTAAAGGACGGTGCAATCAATGCCACCAAGCTCACCATTCGCTGCTTCACCGCGAGGGTACGGAAACTGGTACTAAAAGTACGCTTTCCGCGATTAATTCGCCGTCCTCAGCTCCGTCAGCTGTGTCAGTCGCCGCTGCCTCCGAGTCACCGGCCGCGCCCTCAGCGTTCGTTCAAAACGTGCATGCTACTCGAGATTTTGTGAAACAACCGCCTCATGTACTTCTCGCCACTGCGTATGTTAGTTTAAGTACAATCGAGGGCCGCACATTTAAAGTACGTGCACTACTAGATCAAGGCTCGACATACAGTTTCATATCAGAATCTCTTTGTCAGACGATGCGAACCAGGCGTCATCGTGCCGCGTTGAAGATACATTGTTTTGGAGAAAAATTTAATGGAGTCGCGCGGTCACAAGTTAATCTTGCTCTCGCGCCCTGCGACAAACAGGGACCGATATTTCCCTTCTCGGGTTACGTATATCAAAGAATCACTTCTTATACAGCCTCTCAACAGAAGCCGGCCGCAATGTGGCCACATCTACGCGATTTACCTTTAGCAGATCCTGATCCCTCATGTAATCACCCGATTCATGTATTAATCGGCGCGGATTTATACGGGTCTCTGCTACTCGACGGTCTACGTCAGGGCCCGGTCGGCACTCCGACGGGCCAGCTTACAATTTTCGGATGGATCCTCTCCGGTCCCGCCGGCCCTGCGCGCCCGGCCGGAGAGTCCGCTTCTGTCCTGAGTTGCGTATCCTGCGAGGATACGAATTCCTTAATTCAAAGTTTTGGGAGGACGAACGTATCCCCTCTCGAACTCCTCTCACCGAAGAGGACGAACGTTGCGAGAAGCATTTTGCGACGACTCATTCTCGCGATTCACAAGGACGCTACATTGTGCGTTTGCCGTTCAAAAACGGCCCCCCTCGCGTCGGCGACACATTCCGAAAGGCTTCCTTCCTGTACTCCAATATGGAGCGCCGACTCGCGCGGAAACCAGAAATCGCCGCGCAGTATCACGATTTTTTAAGAGAATACGAATCGATGGGGCACATGGAGTCGGTGCGGGCGGACGAGCGCCCCCCTTACCCCCCGATATACATCCCGCATCATTTTGTTTTACGCGAATCGAGTACAACGACCAAGTTACGCGTCGTGTTTAATGCCTCTAGCGAATCGACCGACAAAACCTCGCTCAATGATTTTCTAATGGCGGGACCTAAACTTCAACAAGACATCGCCGCGATAATCCTGCGCTGGCGACTCTTTCGGTACGTGTACATGGCTGACATTGCTAAAATGTTCCGACAAATACTCGTGCATCGGGATGACGCGGACTATCAACGAATTCTTTGGCGCCCCCCCGACAGTCTGTTGATTCGGCTTTACCGCTTACTCACCGTGACCTACGGGCAAAAACCTTCGCCTTTTCTCGCACAGCGCTCCCTTATCCAATTAGCTCGCGACGAAGGTAAAGACTTCCCCGACGCGGTCAATATAATCGAAGAGTCGACCTACGTCGATGATGTTCTTTTCGGAGCAGACGACCTTCTGTCTCTGCTCGAGAAGCGCAAGCAACTCGTGGGCATAGTGAATCGCGGATGTTTCCCCCTGCGAAAATGGGCCGCGAATTCAGCCGAACTTTTGACGGATATTCCAGAGGACCAACGGGAATCCTCGGACTATCCGATCAACCACGATGACACGCTCAAGGTCCTCGGCCTGTCTTGGTCTCCGCGCGATGACTCGTTTCGTTTCGTAATTTCGCCATACGCCGTGACAGTTCATACTAAGCGCTCCGTTTTATCGTTTATTGCAAAGCTGTATGACCCCCTCGGCTGGGCGTCACCGATAGTCATCGCGGCCAAGATGTTGATGCAGGAGCTCTGGCTCCGTAAAATTGATTGGGATGCTCCCATCCCCGATGATCTTCTGCATCAGTGGATCAATTACGTTTCAGACTTGCCTAATATTAGCAAAATACGCATTCCTCGATGGACAGGGATGCGTCAAGATAAAATCGATGTTGAATTGCACGGCTTCGCGGACGCCTCCACTCGCGCTTACGCCGCGGTAGTTTTCCTCCGAATCGTGCATTCTCCCTCTAACATTCAAGTCATCCTCCTCGCGGCCAAAACGAAAGTCGCGCCATTGAAAACCGTTAGCGTTCCACGCTTGGAACTTAACGCCGTCGTTCTATTAATTCGATTGATAGAATGGGTAAGAAACACCACGGGCTTGATGCGAGCTCTCTTATTTGGATGGACTGATTCCCAAATCGTATTAGCTTGGCTTCTACAACATCCATCCCGCTGGAATTCCTATGTCGCGAACCGCGTCTCCGAGGTGCAGACGCGCCTTCCGACCGTACGTTGGCAACACGTTCGCTCCCAGGAAAATCCTGCCGACTGCGCGTCGCGCGGCTTTACTGCCGCCGATCTCGTCAATCATGAATTATGGTGGTCGGGGCCCCGGTGGCTTAGCTCGACCACGGCCTCGTGGCCGATCCCCCCGACTCCGACTGAAAAGGACATTTTTCAAACGGTATCTTCCGAAGCGCGTAAAGCTACCGTTCATCTCGTCGATTCAGCTCCTGAGTGGGATCTGCCCACCTCCTGCTCGAGCTGGATCCGACTTCTTCGTATTACCGCGTACATTCGGCGTTTCGTTCGGAACTTAAAAAATAAAGTCGCCTCTTCGGTGATCGTCAAGTCTCCCTTGACCGCAGAGGAGATTCACGAAGCCTCCGTCTTGAAGGCTTTGAACGCTCACGCCGCTGTATCGCGATCAAGTTCCTTACGCTCTCTCCACCCCTTTATCGGGAAAGATAAATTAATCCGGCTTGGCGGGCGGCTCGAAAACTCCGCGCTGAGTTACAATGAGCGACACCCCGTCATACTTGCTAGACATCATATTGCCGAACTTTTGATCGATCAAGCACACCGACGCTCTCTCCATGGAGGGACTAAACTCACGCTTAGATGTCTCCGTCAAAATTATTGGTTAATTTCCGCGCGAAGCATGATCAAATCTCACATTCATAAATGTGTTACATGCGTTCGACATTCCGCGAAAACTCCTACGCAATTAATGGGTGATCTCCCGAGTCCCCGAGTAAATCCTGCTCCTCCGTTCTCTCACACGGGCATAGATTACGCCGGACCTATGAACATTACCCCCGTTGTCGGTCGCGGCCAAAAGGGGAGCAAACACTACGTCGCGGTGTTCGTTTGTCTCGCCACTAAGGCGATCCACCTCGAAAAGTGGAGGATTACTCCACCGATGGATTCCTCGCGGCATTTCAACGGTTTGTCAGTCGCCGCGGACTGCCATCGGACATGTACAGCGATAATGGCACGAATTTTGTGGGTGCTGACCGCGAGCTCCAACGCAGCTTCCGCGCGCTTGTGAACAACCCCTCCCTTAAGGAAATTCTCGCTAACGACGGCGTACGGTGGCATTTCGTGCCCCCTGCGGCACCACATTTCGGCGGGCTTTGGGAGGCTGGAGTGAAGAGCTTTAAGCACCATCTCAGGCGAGTGACTGGTGCTCGCACTCTGTCTCGCTCCGAATTCGTTACGCTTTTATGTAAGATAGAGGCTTGCTTGAACTCGCGACCGATCTCTCCACTTAGTGACGATCCGTCCGATTATACCGCTTTGACACCTGGTCATTTTCTTATCGGCCGACCGCTCACGAGCATACCGGAGGAATCCGTCCTCGAAATCAATGCGAATCGGTTGTCGCGATGGCAACACGTACAATTAATGCTCGAACAGATCTGGCGTTCTTGGTCGTCGGACTATTTACATTCATTGCAACAGCGCGTGAAATGGACCGAATCTCACGATAATCCGAAGGTTGACGAGTTAGTTTTACTTAAGAGTAACCTACTCCCTCCTTCAAAGTGGGAACTCGCAAGGATTCAGCAGGTCCATCCCGGACTTGACGGTCGCGTTCGCGTCGTCACATTACGCACCGCCAATTCCGAGCTAAAACGACCAATAACCCAGATCTGTCGGTTGCCCGCGTCTATCAGTCCGCCGGGAACCGCGGAGTCCCGTTAGAATTAAGCTCGTTCGTTTTTCATTAGATTTAAGGACATTGTAAAAATAGGTTAAGTTCTCAAATGTATATATTGTATATAACGCTTTGAACCAAGACGTTCCCACGCTCCTCTATGCGACCTTGTCAACCCCCGTTTGTTTCGCATTCCGTCGAATGCGAGGCGGGCGGCATGTTGAGAATTGGATAAATGCGAGCTGAAAATTCTCGAACTTCGACGAGACAGCAAGCATTATTCGAGAACGCTTGAAAGGCTCCAAATCGCGACGGTTTCCTCCCCCCCTTTTTTTGTGTGTTTTCGAGCAAACGGCACAGGTGCTTCTCGCGTGATCGCAAGCACCGCGACCAATAGACGATTTGGAGCCAACGAGCGTTTCTCACGTCACCGAATTCCTCGACGCGAAGCTCCGGCCGCGATCCCTCGCCTGCTCCGTCCGGGACGGCAGTGAGCCATCATAACTCGCACGCGATACATTGATCGACGTCGAGAAAACGGAGGAATGTAGCGAGTGCGAAATCGCGAGTGCGAAGTCCAGTGTAACCCACTTTAATTCGTGTACTCATTTGTACTTTCCACGGCGCGCACCGCGAAAACGTCGAGCGGTCCACTGACACCATGAGATGAAACATTTCTTTTGTAACACCGCCTCCATCAATACCTATCTCTCCGAGAAAACTAACGCACATTTTTTTATCAATTACATTCTCATCCATGTGAAAATTCATCAGATCATGAATTTATGCCTGTTTACATGAATTATCATGTCTTCTGCATTCTCCGGAAGCCTTAAATAACTAACAATAAGTACTATATGTAATTTGACATAAATAAATAAACAAATATTAATATAAATAAACAATTTATTTTACTATTATTATTTATAAAATTATAAATAATATTCGAAACAAATTGCAAATGTGTAAAGAATATGACCCTGACACGCGTCCATAAAAGATTAATATATATATTTGAATAATGTGATTTTACGCAAACTCTAGGACGTAACAGCGGACATGTTTCAAGCGACCCTTAAAAAGATCGATGTAACCACGAAATATGTTTAAAAAGTTGTAACTGTTACTCATTATTTGTAAAATTTATTATGAAAAATTATTATTATTATAAAAAATAGAACATTATACACCAATCTTTGAGTCTCAATTAGTACGTATAATTGTTATAATTTTTCTTTTTTTGCAGCATAAGAGAAGCGAGAGGTATGAGTTTTAGCTCACCATGTATAATGTCAAAATTATAATTTTGAATAACATTAAAAACGTATAAGGTCTGTCCGGTGTTTTCAAAGTGAACCAAGCTTTTAATTGGGCAGTTTCACAAGCGCACTTTTCAATTAAATACCTAATCCAATTCCTTATATAAACAATAAACATGATAAAATACCATTTTTCGGCTAAGCAAGATCTAGGTAGCTTAAGATTAATTTCACATTTAAAATAATTCATACTGTACGCCGACAAATTTGTCGGTCTTAAAACACAGTGAGATTTAATTATTCTAATATTTAAATTGTAATTAATTTAAAGATTTTAATGCGAAAAATATTACCTCGACCACTGGACCTCCCTTCATTTCGTGAAGGCGTCTCGCCATTTTGATCACCGAGGCATGTGAATTTTTTCCAATGTGAAATTAATCTTAAGCTACCTAGATCTTACTTGGCCGAAAAATGACATTTTATCCTCTTTATTGAGTTTAATATAATCAGCCGATTATACTTTCTTATTATTGTCCACATATAAAGTTAATATTTAGTAATATACTTAACCTCAAGTACAATATATATCTTTGTTTTACATGAAATACATGTTCAATTTTCATGTACATAAAGTTACTATAATTATTAAAACTATGTGATTTAAACGCTCCGATAAAAAAGATTAATTATACATAAAGAATAAACTGCAGTTTCTTAAATTCTTTAGTGTAAAATTAATGCTATATCGGTTATATTGATATTATGCCATAACACAAACAAAAAATTAGTTGCACAAAAATTACAATAAAGAACCGAAAATCTTATTAATTACTTGTATGCTCAAATCGTAATATCAAATTAAAATCAATAGTATTTTAACAATTTATGTTAATTTATCACGTGAAACTTATTGGATACAATCACAAAAATTGCAACTAACAAAATTATGTATCATATATGGTAGGACTGTCAGGACGGAGCTGATAACATGGTTGAGGAGACCACCGCGATTCAACAAGTAAAACCGTCAGATCTTTACTTTAGATTCTTTTTAAATACACCGAAACTTGGGAACAAATGGTCGTCACTTCCTCATATTATTATGATTCGTGGATGCTGGATAAAATCTTTGTAAGATAGAGCTCGTCTCCATTTATCGATTCTCTAACGTTAGAAATTATTTGTTGATCCGGGAGACCAGTTAGACGCGTCAAATCGCCGATTATATTATTTATCGTTGTCTCGAGCGTTTCGCAGATATTTCGCGTGTACGCGAAATTTGTCAGATTACTGTTGTAAGCGCACAACGTAGTTAATACTAATTAATGCACTTGGCAACACCAAGTGCCTCCGATACGAAATCCGACCCTAGCGACGGACATAAAATCCACATCCGCCGAAAAGACTGACGATTGCATCGGGCGACCGATCATCCGATGCAACTCGACACGACCAGAAACGCTGACCGCGTAGGGTTAGCGCTAACGCTGGAGCCCCCGAGTTAGCGACAGACGCGGACAAATACCGCCGAATCCGACGATCGGCGGGCAGTCGTCAGTTAACAACGAAACGGTAACGTGCGTCTAGAATATAAAAGCGTTTCAACTTCGCGAGTATCGGAACTAGAATAAAGGGAACTAATGTAAAGTGCAAAAGGAAAATATATTTGGCTCAATTATTGTACACATTGCGACGTGCTTTACTCTCCGACCCGGAATTCCCGAATCCTGTGCCGGCCCTGAGAACAACTCCCGGTTACGGCACAACATTACCTTACTCGCACTTTAATCATAGAGGATATGAGGTAAAACTTATTTCAATTCATGATCCAGTTTGAAATAAATTTTAGCCAATCTGAGTCAGGGACACGGTCGTCCGAGCGGGGGAGACGATATTTTTTGGCAAATTTACGCGAATACGATACAAGTTAGATAACATGCTATTCTGATTTAAATCTAAGTAAGTAAATAATATTTGAGTATCTCAAAAGTTAGTGTACTCTTTTGAGATACTCAAATGTTATTTTCCTCTGTATTTATACACGCATCAATCATTTTTCAAGTCATTATAATGTACATACGTTTTCGGTAAAGTAATAGTGTAACAGTACATGTAGTAAATATTGGTCTTTGGCTTAAACCCAATACATCATTTCCTTCATTTACTAAGTACGGATCAGTCACTAAACAATTGACGACTTTTGTAGCAGTAGGTTTTTGCATATCTAGAAGAACATTTGAATCACAATTATTCCAGAAATCAGCATGTTTTTCCACTATACACCATGCCGAATTTTTGCAATCAGTCTTTTGTGTTTTTCCACTAAAATTTCTGTAGCAATTATATTTAATTGGTCTGACAACATATCGAAATTTGGTTTTGCCAAAAACCGATGAGCTTGAAAAAAATTATGTAAGACCTCATTATCTGTTTCCGTTAGAGACAAAAAATTTTTCTGAGCTTTTTTCAAAATTTTTTGCAAGTATGGATTTACGTTGCGCAATAGTTTTTGCAGTAAGATGTCGGACTCCATATGTTCTTCACAATTTGCAATTAACATTAATGTAATTCTTGATAACTTTACAGGAATTTGATTTGTTAAAAATCAACATATGCCGCAAAATACAATCAATTATTACAAACTTGTCTAGTTCATTTAATCTGTTTAATTTCAAGTACATTTGACGAAACTTGTAATCAATACTATCAGAATCACTATCTCTTTGATGAATTAAAGGCTATGTAGAACTATTTCTTAATGTTTGAGAAACAAAGATCCAGATCTTCAATAATAAGCAAATCATCTGGAAAGTCGTTTAAAGGCAATACAATAATTTTGCTTTGTAATAATTGATTTTCTAAATCAGTCCCATTTTGAATGTCTCCGAAATAGGCAATTTTGTTCGATTTTTCTACTCTTCCCAACTTAAAGCCGCACATTCTTAAGGCTCCTGGGTACCTGTCGCGGCCATGTTGAATCGTGACGTCAGAAGCGAGAAAACGACACGTTGAAAATTCTTGCGTGGTACTTCTAAATAAAAAGATATTTGAACAAAATAACACTTGAGATCACTTCAGGACACTTCATGTATAATGTGACAACGATTATTACTATTCATTTCTTTAGCTTGGATCTCCATAGAAATATTAAAATTATAACGTCAATTAAACGACTCAACTATCTAATATATGATAATAATCATGCAATATATTCGGTGTCCATGAAACGCATACTGGCAGTAGTCAAGAATAAAGAAAATATATTATATCACTGTACTAATATTGCGATATACACGAATGTGACATAGGTATATGTATAATGCCGCATGTACGCAAAATAAAAAACTGCTCTATAGACAAGTACTTACCGGTATCTTGCTGCTTTTCAGGAAGTCCAACAACGCTTCAAGAGCTCCAAGAGGTTGACGCGCTTAACGTAAACTTGTTCAGCTAGTCAAATGTTTCTTAGAGCTCGATAATTCTTTTGCTATTTCTTCTTTCATAACGTCTATTTCATCTGGTTTTTGTGCAACTTGCTTTAATCCTACATGCAAATATCAACTTGTGTTATTCGTTTTATTCTTAAGAACAAATATAAAAAAATTATATATATATATATGTATACTATGCATTACAAAGCAAAAGAATTATTCTTATTAATTATTTACAAGTAGATTACATACCAGCAATGGCCTTTTCCAAATCTTTAGCAGCAACTTTCACTCCTTCAGCTGCCTTAACTTCACGATATTCGATATATACATTCTGGAATAAAAAATATATGATGCCATAAATATTATATTCTAAAATCAAGTATGCATGAAGTGGGATATCGCGTGGCTTTGTGTAGGAATGGCGGACTCATAATTGCCGAGTCTCGAGATCCTTTATCCTACATCGATTTTTGATTCGTAGTCTTCGTAAGCTTATAGGGTTTAAGAAAAATGTCGCTGAAGCAAGCAGCGGAAGCTAGCAGCGGAACGTCTCGCGGACAGGGCCGAATATCATCGAAGAAAAGCCCAGCGGCCGATAATAATTAACCTACAATACGTTCGGACCCCCTGAGGAACCCACATGATATTCGGCCTTGTCCGCGAGACGTTCCGCTGCTAGTTCCCGCTGCTAGCTTCAACGACATTTAGGAAAACCTGACGGAAATCTTTCCTTGCTTTTCTCCAGTTAAAGATTGTGCGCATAGCTGACAACCACATCATATAAAACATTGTTGTAAATGTTTGTAAAGAGGAAGATCGAATTTTTAGAACTGGCCAAGACCCACCCAGAATTGTAAACACAATGTTGATTGATTTATTAATTGATGCTATGCAAGGAATAATATAATAATTGTGATGATATTTCATCATCTAGAGTGCAAAATACTGAAAGATTACCTTAACTCGCAATTCCATTAACGGCTGCGGTATAAGAAGCGAGCGAATTTGTGTTACAATAGATCCGTCCGTACCAGCGATGATGACTGTATCACCTTCTCTTAACATGCTATTGACTAGAATACAGTTTATCATGGTACCAAGTCCAGGCAACGCTTTGACTTCTAAGACGGTAGCCTGTAGCTCTTCGCTATACATCAATCTTTTAGTCAGAAGACTTTGACAGGCATAAACTATTAGTGCCAACTTTCGCCTGTATGATACAGTGAGGTGTAAAAAAAATTCTGATATTCCCAAATGCTATGTTTCTATCTATTAGATCTGCACATTTGTATGTTGTTATTACCTGTTATAGCATTGGTAAGAACTAACGACACGTATTCTCTTGGATCTGGATTTTCATAATAAACTGCTGCATTTAGACTTTGCTCAGCAAACTATACATTAATATCCTTCGATCGCCTTTCAAATTCTCGCTGAGTATTAGATTCTTGATTCTTCACTATATCTTGAACATCATCCTTACAATTCATGGTCTGTGAATCGTACAATCTGAGAAAATTAGATTGTCATGACTTTTATAATGCAACTTTATAATGCAGCTAATCTCATGACGTAGAATGCAAATTAATCAATCGCAAATATCTCCGAGTTATTAATTATTATACATAATGCGAAATTACCTGTCGACTTTATGGAGAGCGACAACAAAAAAACATTTTTTTGTTTTCAATAAATTCATACTCTCTATGGTTTGCGGTTCCAACCCATGTATAATGTCTACAACTAAAATTGCTATATCACAAAGAGAAGACCCTCTGCTCCTGAGATTATTAAATGATTCGTGACCAGGTGTGTCTATGATCAAAAGACCAAGATTTTTAAATTTCTTGTCAGCAAACTAAAAACAAAAAGATAATTGTTAAAGTATTGTTGCGCTCCGTCGGCTTTCGCACACACTCTCCCGCACTCCCGCAGATTCACTTGCGTCCCACGAAATAAGCGTACACAGGTTTAGCAACGAAAGGATGGTCTATTGTGAACGTCAACAATTAAGGAATGCGAACCGAAACGTCCGCTCGAGTTTCAGTCAGAAGGAAATCTGACAGGCGATAATTAATCAATATATCATATGCGTCCCGTTGTCAAGGGAAGCTTCTGCGGAACGGAGTCAAGTTCATCCCGCAATACGGGTGTCTCGGCACGGGTGCAACACGGGCGCAACACTGCTCCCCCCGTTCTTGATTGTCGTCCCGACAATCCGGAAGAGCAGTCTTCTAGGAGGTTCCATCACTTCTGCAGATTCCAGGGCTCTGAAGCGTACCTCGCCCTATTCCGAGCTGTTGCTACGGAATATCGGGCTTTGCCTCCTTGGACCCAATCCGCTTTCAAGGACTTCCCGTCCTCTCCTCGTTCCTCGCCGTTACTCTCCTTCTCCGGCTTTTGAACAGGAACTCCATTATAATTTCTTCCCTTTGCGGTCTTCTTCGCTGCCGCCCTTTCTTCTTATCGCAAACGCCGCCTAACGGAAGTCTTCGGACAAGGGGGGGAATACTTCCTGAGGACCCATCGTCTCTAACCGAAATACTGTTCGTATTAGGACTCCCCTGTCTCGGCATTCGCCCTAGTCCCTCGGAAAAACCTCAGTCAAAAAAATCGAGGGAGAGACAGTCTTCTTTTAACCGATGGTCTTACGGTATGAAGACTCCACTTCGTGTCCTTCAAAAAGCTCTTCAGACGAAGAAACGAAGCATCTCCCTTAAACATAAAAAGAACAATACACGCAGTAACATTTAACAATTTTAAAGAAAAACTTTCCCAACGATAAATCGGGTTCCGATTTCCCTAACTACTTCCCACTGTTCTCTCATAAAAAGGGGCTAACCTATCTGCATGTACTATCTTTTTCCTATGTCTGGGGGATTTTTGAATGCAGAATACGACATCACTCATCTTTTTTACAATAAGAAAAGGGCCCTCCCAACTACTTTGCAACTTCGGGGCCTTCCACTTTTCTTTTCGAGGATTATAAAACCACACTTTCTGATTTTCTCGAAAAAGGTCTTTCCTGGCTCTACGATCATACCAGGCTTTCACTCTAGAAGATTTGATTTTTTACCTATCTCTTACTACGGAATGAATCCCCTCCAACCTTTCCCTCAATCTTTTAACAAAATCGCCCTCCGACTTAAGGCCCTCCTCCTGAAGTCTCGGAAGACTACATCGTAATAAATCCAAGGGCAACCTGAGATTCTGGGCACAATACATCTCCGCAGGAGTTACGCCTGTGGCTTCATGTTTAGAAGATCTGTAAGCCAAAAGGAATAAGGGGATCCACCTATCCCAATCTCTCTGATTTTTGGAGATAAATATGGCTAAGTAATTTGTAATCGTCTGATGTTGTCTTTCAACCTGTCCATCAGACTGCGGATGCAACGCGGTAGTCCTGGTCTTTTTAATTCCAAGAAGTCCCATTACTTCTGTAAAAAGTTTCGATTCAAAATTCCTTCCTTGGTCCGTATGAACTTCTGAGGGAACTCCATATCTAGAAACAAACTGATTAACGAAAGTTTCAGCCACTATCCTAGCTCTCATATTTCTCAAAGGAAAAGCTTCCACCCACTTGGTAAAGCAATCTACAATGACTAACAGGTATTTACTTCCAGATTTAGTTAATGGAAGAGGACCGAGTATGTCCATCTGGACCCTTTCAAAAGGGATCCCGACATTATAGACCTGTAATGGGGACTTTCCTTTCCCCGATGGTCCTTTTTTCGAAATACAGATCTCACAAGATCTACACCATTCTTCAACGTCTCTCTTGCAAGTGGCCCAATAAAATCGCTTACGAATTTTTTCAAGAGTTTTGTTAACTCCAAAATGTCCCCCCGATGAAGAATCATGTGCCTCCTCTAAAATTTGTTTAATTCGTTTCCGTGGAACAATAAGTTGATAAATCCTGGATTTTAGACTAGGAGCTTCCCATATCTTATAAAGAATTCCATTCTTTAAGACAATTGCGTCCCAATAGGAAAGGTAAATTTGAGTGGAAACGTCTCCCGCCGAAATCTCAGATCGTGACGGCCGTACTCCCGTCTCTTTGCCTTGGTAAATTGTCGTGATGCTTTGATCCTCTAGCTGGCCTTTTTTCCATTTATCTAAGGTTTCCCCCAATAAAATTATTCGCGCGACTATCTTCTCCGATTTGACTGAATTTTTGTCTTCTACTCTAGTACAAAACGTACAGCCGTCAATTTCGCACTGACGCCTGGATAATCCATCGGCGTTTCCATGCGAAAGACCTCTACGATAGACAATCTCGAAGTCATATTGTTGGAGTCTCTCCAACCAGCAAGCTAATTGTCCCTCCAAATCCTTGAAGGACATGAGCCATCTGAGGGAAGCGTGATCTGAGCGGATGATAAACTTGCGCCCCAAAAGGTAATGTCGAAAAGATTTCACCGAGTCGACTATCGCTAATAATTCACGACGAGTAACACAATAATTTTTTTCCGTTTTATTCAGCACACGGCTGAAGTATGCAATAACCTTTTCTAACCCTTTTTGCCTCTGGGATAACACCGCACCAATCCCAATGTTAGAAGCGTCTGTGTCCAATACAAACTCTCCCTCCCCACTCGGGAAAGAAAGTACGGGAGAGGATGTTAATACCCGCTTTAAGGACGTTCTCCGGTCCTTATACTAGAGAAAATCGATTTTCTTTAGATTTTCTTGAAACTGTGAATATACGTTAATTTAGGTGTGCTTTATGCGTGGTATAAATTTCAGTACCTCTTCTGGTATAAAAAATCAAGATACTGAGCCTCAAAGTTTCAATTTTTACCAAAAAAAATTTTTTAATTTAATTTTTTTTTAATTTTGGCATTTTTTCCTTATAGAACTCGACGAGAGGAGCAACTTTGGTCCTTTTGACCAACCTCGTATCTCTTACCGTTTGGCCTGGAAAACCTTTTCATTAGTAAAAGTTGAAACTTTGAGGCTCAGTATCTTTATTTTTTATACCGGAAGAGGTACTGAAATTTATACCACGCATAAAGCACACCTAAATTAACGTATATTCACAGTTTCAAGAAAATCTAAAGAAAATCGATTTTATCTAGTATAAGGACCGGAGAACGTCCTTAAGGTGATTGGGCTAAGTACCGTATGAGTCGATATAAGGTCTAAATTTTTTTTTAAAGAAAAACCCTTTTTATGCATATATTCTAAACACTTGTATAATTACTAGTTTTATAATGTAACTTTTCATTCGATCATGTATCAATTCATCTACTGATAAATGTAAACAGTTCAAGATTTGACTTCAGTTGACATTCATACAAGAGAAATGTCGGCAATGTCGCGACATTGCATCTCTTCGCTGTAGGCAGCTATCATGCCAGTGCCATGTGTTTGAGTGAGGTTATGTATTGTGTTTATGTTGAAAAATAATGGAAGATAACAAACAATTGCGATAACGGGAGATTTGTTTGCAAAAGAATAGTGCTGTGGAAAGAAAACACTACACGGCGCGGCGTTGCCACATGTTCACGTCGCGTACAGCTGATCGAAAGGCCGACAAGAAACGCGACGATTCATCAACTTTTGATTGAATTTTTGGCCTTATTACACGTCAACGTCGTTTTGCCTTATACTTAACAAGTGCTAGAAGAATCAAATAATGTTATTTTCAGTTTTTTGAACTTGTTTCTTTACAGATAGTGAGTGAAATCCTCGAAAAATGTGTGTTTCCGGTACAATTTCCCGTAAAACCTATGTTAAAAATGCCAACTTTGAGATTTAATATCTCAAAAACTAGACGTCAGATCTTCTCAAAATTGCAAATTTAAGTGTATTTAGGTTTTCTTTATAACATATTTTTTAATCAGATTTTTTTCTTTGACATGCTCTGATGGCCTAATCACCTTAAGTTTTCAAAAGAGTTCTGACACTCCTCTCCCCAAATAAATTTCACTTGATTTCCGGTAAGCACAAAGAGGGGCTTTGCTAAAGAAGAGAAACCCTTAATGAATTTCCGGTAATAAGAACAAAAACCGAGAAAACTGCGTAATTGTCTTTTGGAATGAGGAATCGGCCATTCCTTTACAGCGGAAATCTTATCGGGATCTGTACTAATGCCCCCTGCCGAAACTACATGGTCCAAGTATTTAACCTTCCTTTCGAAAAGTACACATTTCTTAGGGTTAATTTTTAAATTAGCTAAACGCAATCAAGAAAATACTTCTTTCAAATTTTCCAACATTTCTTTGAAACTTTTTCCAAAAATGATCGTCCAGATAGGACAAACAAATCTTTGTTAGTAATTCTCGTAGAACTTTTTTTCTCAATCGTTCAAATGTGGCAGGGGCATTACAGAGGCCAAAAAGCATTACGACAAACTGCCATAATCCATTCCCGATAGAAAAAGCCGTTTTCTCGCGATCCTCCGGGCGAATCTTAATTTGCCAGTAACCGCTTTTTAAATCCAAAGTAGAGAACCAACTATTACCCGATAATTGGTCCAGGATGTCGTCAATCCTGGACAAGGGGAAAGAATCCTTTTCAGTAACCTCGTTAACTTTCCGAAAATCGATACAGAAACGGATTGATCCATCTTTCTTTTTGACAAGAACGACCGGAAAAACCCAAGGGCTATGCGACTCCTCAATCACGCCCTGTTTCCTCATTTCTTCAATGATTTGGTCGACTTCCTCTCGCATTCGGAAAGGAACACGTCGAGGAGTTTGTTTAATTGGGGTGGAATTCTTCAAATTAATCTCATGACTAACGACTTTACAATTCCCCGCAACGACATCTTCAGAAAAGACATCCTGAAATTCATTCAGAAGTCCAGCAAAAGTCTCCCTCTGCCCTGCGTCCAAATTTTCAGAATTTTCTTTAAACAATTTCTCTAAGAAAGGAGGAACTTTTTCAGAAGAATTTTCTACCCGAGAACAGTTCAAAACTTTTTCGATTTCAGACTCCGTTTTCCCAAAAACCGAATCAAAAAAACCTCCTAGATTTATGATTTTTAAGAAATCTTTTCCCAACAAACACTGATTGTTAATATCCGCTACGTACATTGAAACTTTCTCAGAAAATTTTCCTATTCGAACTTCTACCTCAATTTTAAACTCCACAGGGACCTTCTCTCCCGTGGGATAACGAAGAGAACAATTCTCGACCCGAATTTTCCCTTTAATTTCTCCAAGAAATTTTTTACTCAAAATGGAAACATCGGAACCCGTATCGATTTTAAAAGAACAATCCTTCCCGTTTAATTTCCCCTTATAACAAAAATTACCAAAATCACACTTATTACTAATCGAACGAATTATAACTCTCGGGGTTCTATCTACGCGGGTCACTCTCCCCCCGCCGAGAGTAACTATTCCGCGTTTCCCTTCTCCAAATTCGCGGGACATTCGGCCCGAAAATGCCCAACCTTGCCACAAAGCCAGCATTCCTTTGCGGAGACGCGGTTCCGATTATAGCGTGAAAAATCTTTACGGACGTTACCCTCTTTCTTTCCCTCGGACTTTTCGCCGCCTTCGTTTTGAAGAGAGGCTTCCTTTTCCGCTTTCTCAAAAGATTTATTAAAATTCTCCCTCCTTTTCCCGAATCCTCCGAAATTTTTCCCCTGTATGGCCTTAACGGCCTTCGCCCTCTCTACCGCTAATTTCAGGGAAGTAACTCCCTCCAACTGGAGAGTTCTCTTCACAAAGCCGTCCGTTAAGGCAGAAATAAATTGCGATCACGCAATCTTATCGCGAACAGCGAAGGGACACTCGGAGTACGCCAACCGGGCAAGCCTCTCCAATTCGGAACCGAGAGACGCAAAGTCCTCCCCAAATTTCTGTCTACGGTTCGTGAAGAGGGAGTAATAATTTTGAGAGAGGTGCCCTTCTCCGAAACGCAATTCAAGCTTCGATTTTAGCTCTGCGTATACTAGGTTTTCAATGTCTTCGACCGAGTCCAAAATCGAGCGCGCCTTTCCCCTTAAACAAGAGGCCAACGCGATGGTCCTCGATGCGTCGCTCCATTGATTTGCGCGAGTGATGATCTCGAATTGGGAGAAATACTCCCGCAACGGGACCGATCCGTCAAAAACGTCGGGCTTAAGTTTAAACCCGAGCTCCGCGCGCACGTCGCTTGCCCCCGGAAGCGCGAAACGCGTCCCCGAATCTCCGGACGCTCTATTATTAGAGGGACTTAGCTGTTGGCGGAGGAGTAGTAGCTCCTCGTCCCGACGTTGTAGCTCCGCCGTAAATACTGCCTCTCTCTGCGCCTGCTCCTCACGCATCGCCCGCATCTCCTGCAGAACCTCCTGTAAGGTCTCTGCTTGCGTCGTGGCCTGTGGCAGGGTCTCGTCCCGCGTTCTCTTTCTCGAGGGGGCCGCTGACGAAGCCATCACGCTCGTCTCTCTGCTCGTCTCAAGGAACGTTCGTCCGATCCCGGACGAGCCCCCAAAATGTTGCGCTCCGTCGGCTTTCGCACACACTCTCCCGCACTCCCGCAGGTTCACTTGCGTCCCACGAAATAAGCGTACACAGGTTTAGCAACGAAAGGATGGTTTATTGTGAACGTCAACAATTAAGGAACGCGAACCGAAACGTCCGCTCGAGTTTCAGTCAGAAGGAAATCTGACAGGCGATAATTAATCAATATATCATATGCGTCCCGTTGTCAAGGGACGCGCTGCGGCTTGAAGCTTCTGCGGAACGGAGTCAAGTCATCCCGCAATACGGGTGTCTCGGCACGGGTGCAACACGGGCGCAACAGTACATTAAGTACATTAAGTACAGTGCAATATAATCAGAAATCCAATATTAGAAGATTCAGATCTCAGGTGAACACTTACGCCCGCCCTTTACATGCTTCGTTGATTCTTGGATAGCTTCAATCGGCACATTAGTAGCACCAATTTGTTGAATTATACCACCAGCTTCTCCGTCTTGTACATTCGTTCTTCTCAATTTGTCAAGAATTTTCGTTTTGCCAGTATCGACGTGTCCCAAAACATAGACAACGGTAGCCCACAAATTATCCAAAGATTTTTTCTTCTTTGCCTCTATAAGGCGATTCTGAATTCGTTCCCCTGCACATTCCTTTTTACATGCGGCATCTGGCATTTTATCCTTACTTCACTATCTTCGTCGCTCTCATCTTCGGATTCAAATTGACTTCCGCTTTTGCTCTCTGTATCACTTTTGAATGATTCTTTATTTTCTGATTCAGCCAAGGCTGGAACTTTTTAACCAAATTTCTTCACTTTTTCAGGTGTCTTGAGAATATAGTCTGATTTATCTGAAATTAATTAAGATTCGAGTACTTCAATGTATCATTATACAATGTAATGTCTGGACGGAATATAATTCTATAATCTAAAGCAATACCTTCCTCTTCCTGTTCATCATGAGTAGTGTCAGCATCCCACGAATCCTTAACATCATCTTCCTTCTTTTCCCTTACTTCCTGTACTAATTCATCTACTATTTCTACTTGTACTTGAGCCGCGGATGTTTCATTATCCTCAATCTTTTCTTCCTCTTTCTTCTCTACACCAACTTATTACTTCATTTTATTTGACCTAATTCGTGTTCCTAAAATAATTCCAATAATGAATACTATGACTTTAATTTCTCTGTAAATATTCTCTGTAAATATTATAAAAAAAATGTACAACACCTGGTCTAGATTTTATCTCTCCTAGATCTGGCAAATCAAAACCTTGAGCTTTAAGTGCCTCAATCATCGCTTATGCCCTAGCTCTGTCTCGTTTTTGTTTCGTTGTTAAGAATTTTCCTTCTGCCTTCAATCTCTCTTTTCGTTGTTTTTCTTTCAATTTCTTTTTTTCTTTACGCTCCTGTTTAAGTCGCAATTGTTCCAATCTTGTCTGCTCTCACAATTCGTCCTGCCGTATCCTTTCTTCTTCTTCACGCTTCAATCTTTCGTCTTCTTTTTTCAATTTTTTCAAAGCTTCCTGCATAGCGGCAATAGTTTTCTTTCTAGGCCCTTTACCTATCGCAAAAGTCTGTTATTAGAAATACATTCGTATACATTCGAAAAACAATCATCCATGCGATATATGTTAGTAACTAAAATTACCTTTTTCTTTAGTTTCTTCCTCACCACCTTTCTTCTTTTTCTTCTTTGTACCATCTTTAGTCTCAGCAACGTCACCATCGACTTCTACGCTATCCTGATGCTTCTTTGCTGATGTAACTTCATCATTTTTCTTTTCTTCAGAAGCTGCAGTTTCGTCATCCTCTTTCTTGTTGCAACCTTCCTTCGCAGTTTCCTATTGTAATGAAAATTAAATAATACATCATTACTAATGTAAGAAATACATTAATAATAAATTCATATTTAAAGAAAAAAATTTTACATAAAAAGCATTTACATAGTGAATAATGAATAAATTATATCATTGTTATCTTTCTTACCGCTTTTTTCTGAGCTAACTTCTTTTGCTTCTCCCTTTTTTCTTCTCTTTTTCTTTTATGCCGCCGTTTTTTACAGTATTAACTTCAACGTCCCTGTCAGTATTCTTCTAGTAATTGCTACCACGGATGAAAAGTTTCGTTCTTCTTGTGTGGATTTGTTTGACGCACAAGCTGCTATTCTGAATAAACGGTCCGATATTTTCTCGAAACGATATTTTCCTCTCATCAAACATTTTAACTTAAAATGTATACTTATTTGTATACAATACTTATTAAGGTTACGTGTGAATACGCTGAAAAACTGCGATGGGTGCATTCGCAAAGCGTCACCAGGTATGTATTTGCCGTAAAACAATTCGCGTAGGTGTGATTGCGACTGGTTCATATCGTACGAGTGAATGCACCAGGTCTTCCAGTCGGTCCAGTAGAGCCGATTATCGAAAAACGTTATAGCAAACGAGTAGTCCAGATAGCGAGTAACTAATTTCCGTCTATTACAGCCGTTATAATCCATCACGGCGATGAACCACAGTCTACCGTCCGCCCAATACATGAGCTTATTTTCATAGTCAACTGTGAAGCCATTTGGCCAGAATATATCGTCAGACACGATAATCTCGCGCGTACTCTGATCACCGTCCGTTGAAGCGCATTCAATTTTAGGTATATCGCCCCAATCGGTCCAAAAGAGATATCCTTCCATCGGCGCCAGGGCAATTGCGCGCGGCTGATAGATATCTGTCCAGAAGAGTACCTTATTATTACGGCCATCGATGCTGGTCATCTTGATCCGATTCTTCTCACCATCTGTCCAATACAGTTTGTCCGTAGACTGATCGCAAGACCATCTGGCGATATCAAACTGGAGCTCACTACCGTTATCCTCTCGTCGCTGTGTGTAACGTTATAGCGTATACATTGTATCATCTCCAGACCACTATCAGACCAGCAAATCAGTCTGCGTTTATATAAAAAATCCAATGACGCGCCTTCTGACAAATCCTTCATGATAACGTTGACCTTATTGTTGCGAGACATATTAGACACCCTGATATCCTTGTGAGTAGCAAAAAGAAGAGGCGAGCCATTGCAGGAAAAAACGCCACAGCAGAGGAGGCAGGCGATAGCGAGCCACACACTCCACGTGATCATGGTGAGGTTCTATTCTAGCTGCAAGTTTCACGTATTCTCGATCGAGGAAAGATCACGTCCGCAGCCGCGTATCATCTCGCGTCTTCTTCTTCTTCTTCTTCTTCCGCTTGTTCTGGTTATTGGCGCAGCTGTTTTCTTTCAGCTACGGCCATTATACAATTCTGTTGAACCACCACAGTCGTAAATAGCCGTAAAGGCATCGTAACAAAAATGCGATGAATGCAGACAGTCGCAATCTTTGAAAAAATTTCCGTCCAAATTAAACACTGAATGCGCACCAGCTCTGCCAATGAAAAACGCTATAAGACCATCTTAAGTATAATCTTAAGATGTCATTAACCAATCACAGAGCCGTATCAGCAGCTTAAGATATTACTTAAGACGGTCTTGAAACAAGATCTGATTATGAATACCGGCCTAGAAATCCTGTCATACCAACGTGATGTAGCGACCATGAACATGCCCCGCGGCCACATGCGCATGCTCTGTCAGCTCTGTGGCCACATGCGCATGCTCCGTGGCCGCACGCGCTATGCATTATACTTATAATGCATAAATATAAATATGTACTTTTCATATACCAACTATTCTCTGCTTTAACAAATTATTTCTGCTACAGATATTAAGCGTCGAAGTTAACAAAACAGAAATAATTTGTTAAAGCAGAGAATAGTTGGTATATAAAAAGTACATATTTGACGACTTGACAGGTTATGAAAACTTTCAAATAAAGCGGGGAGCACACACTTCTGCACAACGCATAATGCGTAAGCATAAGAAAATTGATTAGTCTATTTTCTTATGCACATGTGTATGGACCAATCAATTTTCTTATGCTTACGCATTATGCGTTGTGCAGAAGTGTGTGCTCCCCGCTTTATTTGAAAGTTTTCAAAGTATTTCTTATATTTTCAACGCATTATGCGTTGTGCAGAAGTGTGTGCTCCCCGCTTAAATTTGGGCCGTTCCCGCATCGCCAACAACATCTTGTACCGCGAGCCACGGATTATTATTTATTTGCTCGACTGAATACAACTTTATAAATTAGTACATTTGGAGGTTGTAAATAACAATCTGAAGTTGAGCGCGTTAACAGAAAAACGCGGCGGTCTTCGATGCGAAGCGAGATATTTAGCGTTAAAGTTTACGATTTTCAGGTTATGATTCCTGTCATCCCTGGCGAAAATAATATGTTTATAAAATGTTTGCTTAAATGTTGAGTAGATGTTTCATTTGAGTTTTAAAACATTTATTAAATTGTTTATGAGATGTAAATTTGAACACGGAATTGTTTATGAGATGTTCACAGCTACGTTTTTCTTATTAAATGTTTAACTGGCGTTTAATAACATAGTCTCAAACGTTTCCATTATAGTTTTCTAAGTATTTATAAAATGTTTTGTCAGCAGGGTGTTAACCAAGTGTTTGCAACGTGCTTCAAACAGTGTAAACATCAATAAAACTCTTCATAAATAGTGTAACCATTGAAAAAACTCTTCATAAACAAATACAAACACAATCTCTCACTAAAAATTTTTGCCAGGGATACCGACGAGATGTAGCGACCATGAACATGCCCTGCAGCCATATGCGCATGCTCAGTGGCCGCACGCGCATGCAGCAGATCACGTGACAACTGTTTGGTTGGTAAGTCAGAAGTGTAACATAATTCGAAATGATATTTTTTCGGCGTATAGATTAGTGACGCGCTTTAAAAGTATTTAACTGTTTAATGATTTTCGTTAAAGCAGGGCACACACACACACACGTGTGTATGTCCTGCTTTATAGAAGTTGCGATTTTCGTTAAAGCAGGTCACGCACACACACATACACACACACACACACACACACACACACACACACACACACACACACACACACACACACACACACGTGTATACATACCCTGCTTTATAGAAGTTGAGATTTTTGTTAAAGCAGGGCACACACACACGTGTGTGCCCTGCTTAGGTTAGTGACGCGCTTTAAACACTTAAATACTTTTAAAGCGCGTCACTAATCTATACGCCGAAAGAATATTATTTCGAATTATGTTACACTTCTGACTTACCAACCAAACAGTTGTCACGTGACCTCTTGCATGCGCGTGCGGCCACTGAGCATGCGCATATGGCCACAGGGCATGTTTGTAGTCGCTACATCTCGTCGGTATGACAGGTCTCAAAACCTGATAGTCGTCAACTTTAACTGTTAATATCTTGCTTCGCGGGGCAGAGCGACACTTTTTTCTGCCAGATTCTTTCGTTTTACGCAAAAACGCGTCGAATAAGCCTAATTTCATCGATTTCTGTGCTGAGGTAGCTAAACTGAAGAATTACCAACACTTGGATAGTTGTTTGATCTAATATTTGTTTTTGAACAATTTTAAGGCTAGTCCCTGAGCCGAGAACTTCGCGTTGAAGGTGGCGACGTACCGTCGCGGTAGAAATAAGAACTCTCTCCAATAGAGAATAAGCGAGAAATGTTGAGAATTCTTGCGTAGTATTTCCTAATAAAAAGATGTTTGCTTAAGGGTCAACAGGAGTACGGAACTTTATGCACTAGTACATTTTAAACTGCACTTTAACTGCAATATTTGTAATATTTATATTGTACATATTGTAATATTTATATAGCGGCTACGAATCGTTTTTCCCAAATTTTATCCAAATTAATTAATGAATCTCATTAAAATCATGCTCGTTTTAATCAGTAAGATCAGCTGCATTCTTGTACATAGACGGATTTTGGAAGAAAGATCAAAATAAATTTTCCAAAAATAAATATTACGAATATTGCAGTTAAAGTGCAGTTTAAAATGCACTTAGTGCATAAAGTGCACCCGTACTCCTGTCGATCCTTAAGAATCGGCAGGAGTCACGGTGGAGACCTGTGTCAGGTTGGGTTAGCTGCGAGTCTGTATTTTTTTTATTATAAATTTTTAAGAGCCAAAATGAAAAATCCGGCTCTGTACCGGGTTGCGGCTGATCTTACTGATTAAAACGAGCATAATTTTAATGAGATTCGTTAATTAATTTGGCTAAAATTTAGGATAAACGAATCCGTAATTCGACATGTTGACCGGTCGGAATTACGAATTCGTTTTTCCCAAATTTTAGCCAAAATAATTAACAAATCTCATTAAAATTATAGCCGTATTTATAGTCCTTCAGTAGGAGTACTATGTGCCTACGGCCCCGAGAGCTCCGAGGGGGGAGCGGGGCGGGGGAGGGACTCGAGGGCGGTGAGCGCGTGGTGAGCGCGTCGGGACATGTTGTTTATCAAATATTTATAAACATATCGTTGACAAGGGGTACCGCCGGGGGGGGGGGGTTAGGTGTCCACGTTCTTGACCGAGGGGGTCTGCGGGGTGGGGGGGGGGGGTGTCTGCGTTCTAGGCCGGGGGGGGGGAGGTGTCAGCGTTCTAGGGCGAGGGGTACCGCCGAGGGGGGGGGGGTAGGTGTCCGCGTTCTAGGGCGAGGGGGTCCGCGGGGGAGGGGATTCGCGTTTTCGGCGCGGGGTATTACTAACGGGCGCCGTTCGGCTGCTGGAATTTTATCGGCGAATATAAACAAAATAGCGAGTTAGACACTTGTCTCTGCAATGATCTCACCCTTGTAGAACATGCGAGTCGCCATTCGGTTACGGTGTCTCACACTACAAAAGCGAGCGTCGATGGTCCGACGACGGTTTAAAGATAAAATAGCCGAGGTAAACAATTGATAAAATTTGCCACCGGCGACGATTTAACCGTTGCGGAGTCCTTTTCATGTTTTTCTAGGAAGAGCCGCTGCCGATTACGATTTAACCGTCGCGGGCGGTATTCGGTTATGGCGCGGCATATTACAAAAAGCGAGCGCCGATGTCCGGCTGCTGGAATGTATAAACAAAATATGTCTAACGACAATTATACAAACGCATAGCATCCATTGTCGCCAGGATGATTATGGATCCACATCTTGCGGATCAGTCTTCAGCTATCTTTCGCAACGCGAACGTTCATGTTCGAGGGTGAAGGTTTTTTTGTGTCAAGTGGGCGGTATAAAGAAAACATTTTTTTGTAACAATGAACAAAAAAAATGTAGATGGACAATAATTTCGATATGAATGCAGACGAAGATCGCGCGGACGACAGTGATTATTTCAGTGATGAAGACAACGATCATAATGAAGTAATCGATAGAATAGTGCTGCATTGGGAAATCGCTGCGCTAAATTTACGTACAAGACATTGTGTAATATATTTTTATTTTTCAACGGGTGGTGCACTTGCACTATGTTTTTCGTGCATGATTGCTCTATGGGACCTTAGGGAGGGTATGTACGCTCGCCTAAGACACTTCGTTGCGTTACGCGGAACGATGCATGGCCGGTATTGTTCAAGATGTCGTGCAGCATTGTATATATTATTCCCATGTAATATGTGCCCGATTTGCACACGATAAGAAAAGAAAACATTATCGCGGCTCTTAAAAGTTCATACTCGGGGGCTGAAGTTTTTTTTGTGTCAAGTGGGCGTTATAAAAAAAACATTTTTTCAAAAACTGTGAACAAAAATGGAGATGGACAATAATTTCGAGGCAATAATGGATGCGGATTCATCCGAAGAGGATCGTCCATTGTCACCGGACAGCACTTACAACAGCGATGAAGACGATAACCGGAGAGAAGTCGTCAATAAATTAGTGCCACGTCCCGAATTTCTAGCGTTAGATGGACGTACGAAGTGTTGCGCAATTTATTTTTATTATATATACGGTTCGGATAAACTGTGTTATACGTGTATGCTTGCTTCACCAGACACAGGTGAGCACATAAGTAAACGTCGAGAGCATGTAACCGAACCGTACGAGATAATGAACGTTCAATTATGCACAGATTGTCGTAATACTCTATTGTTCCAAATATATCCATGCGACATGTGCCCAACTTGCACGAAGTGATAAAAAAAACATTATCGCGTGTGAAACATTATATATAACGTGCGCAACATGGAATGGTCAAGTGAAGAAGAGAAATCTGACGATGATTTAATAAACGATGTCGCCAATGTTCTGCGTGAAGAAGATCGAGGAGTGAAATTGACGGATGTGACATCACCGGTGCAGTTTCTTCGCGATCGCGAACTAGGTATACGCGGAACTGATCGACGCAGCGTTAAACAAAGAGTCGCTATCGACTATATTAATTATCCTTATGAATGGGATTCGGATAACGTGAGACGGAAATTGTATCGGCGGCTGCGGGACGAGGCAAAAGAACGTGAAGCTCGTGAAGCTCGTGATAATTCTTATTTTTATGATTTTTACTCTAAACCTGACTTTGATTCGGAGTATCAGGAGTATCGCTATTGGGCGAATAAAGTTATTACTGATATGCTCATGCTCACTGATACTATGCTCATTCAAATTCGCACAGACATTGGGAAGTGCGTCGAATTGGCGGTGATGAAAAACATGAACATACAGAGATCAATTTTACGTATCTTTAATAAGATAATAGGTCCTAATCATACATCGATTCAAAGAGCTCTTGACCGTGAACTTAATGATTTTAATGATTGGCACTTTGATGTCCCCTTCTTCAGTCTTTATAATCTTATGCTTAAACATTATTCCATTCTATATTTCTGTCGACGTTGTCCAGCGTGTGATCGAGTCACGTGCAAGTGCTCCATCGAAGAATGTGACGTGATCTAAAAAAAAACATGGAACATCCCGATGAAACGGAACGCGACCTGTTGGAACGATCCGACCAAATCGCTACCTTGGGCGAATATTTTGCATGGGCACAGCGATGCGAGGAGTTTATCGAGCAGCTCGAAGAAGACTGTCGTTCCAAACGTCCGCGGCTCTCAATCCGCGAAACAAACAATCCGGGACACAGACAATCTTTAGTGGCAAGAATCGCGCGACTCGAAGGTGCGAAGACTCTATTACAGAGACGGTTCGTACATATCGGTGGTGAGTACGCGGCGGGCAGTAGTAGCGGTAACGAAAACGTGGAAAGACTCGTCTGGCGAGAGATCGATGCCGCGTTCGAAAGCCGTGTATTGACCGGTGCAGTGATAAATACAAATTACATCGAACCGCAAAAATTTCTCGAAGATGCTGAAGTCATCGTGCTCGATCATGTGCGGAACGTCATGCAAAGACACGCAAGTGTAAAGATAAACACTGTGTTCAACGGTGAGTTTGTGACGGGTGACAAACGTGCGAACAAAAGTATCAGCACGAGAAACTGCGAACTCTTTCGTTCGTCCGATCGGTCCGATCTGCGCGAGTGGTACAAGCTACACGTTATCGAGCCCACATTAGCGAAACTCGAAGAGTTTCAGGAACGCGACAGCGGGTGGGCGTTATCGCGTATACTCAATTTGACAGTGAACGTGAACAAGTACAATCCTTTGCGCGCGGGATGTTACATCAAATTACCGCAACAAATTAAATTGAAGGGAGCGGTGATCAACGTGCAATCTATGGACAATGCATGCTTCGCGTGGTCGGTGGTGGCTGCTCTACATCCAGCCGAAAGACATTCGGAACGGGAATCTTCGTATCCTCATTATACAACAGTGCTGAATTTACGAGACATTGAGTTTCCAGTGACGTTGAGTCAAATTAAAAACTTCGAACGATTCAACGACGTGTCGATCACGTATATACTGTCGAGGGGGAGAAGACGCCGAACGTTCTCCCGATACGACTTACCGACCTGAAGAGAGAAAAGCATGTAAATTTGCTGTACGTGCAGGACCCGCGAGACGACAACGTTGGACATTTCGCGTGGATCAAGAATCTATCCCGCCTCGTGAGCTCGCAATTGAGCACGCACCGTGGTCGGAAATACTTTTGCGATCGGTGAGTACTTATACTCCTTTTTAATAAAATTATAAAATATTTTATTTAATAATTTACAATATTTGTTTTTTGCAGATGTTTGCACTATTTCTACACGAGCGAGAAATTAGTTTCCAGTGACGTTGAGTCAAATTAAAAACTTCGAACGATTCAACGACGTGTCGATCAACGTATATACTGTCGAGGGGGAGAAGACGCCGAACGTTCTCCCGATACGACTTACCGACCTGAAGAGAGAAAAGCATGTAAATTTGCTGTACGTGCAGGACCCGCGAGACGACAACGTTGGACATTTCGCGTGGATCAAGAATCTATCCCGCCTCGTGAGCTCGCAATTGAGCACGCACCGTGGTCGGAAATACTTTTGCGATCGGTGAGTACTTATACTCCTTTTTAATAAAATTATAAATATTTTATTTAATAATTTACAATATTTGTTTTTTGCAGATGTTTGCACTATTTCTACACGAGCGAGAAATTGGAAGCGCACACCGTCGACTGTCAGAAGATAAACAACTGCGCAATCCGACTACCGAGCGAGGACGACAAGTGGCTGAGTTTCAAGAATCACAGCAGGAAAGAGCGGCTTCCATATGTCGTGTACGCCGACCTGGAATGTACCCTTGAGAAGACGGAAGCGGATCCGACAACGCCCACGTTCAGGTTTCAACATCATCGGGTATGTAGTATAAGATACTACGTGCGGTGCTCGTACGACGACTCGTTATCTGCGTATCGATTTCGCCGCGATAAGGATTGCGTCGCGTGGTTCGCCGAGGAACTGAAAGGATTGGCGCATCGCGTAAAGGCTATCTTGTCCGAGAATGTTCGCATGGTAGATCTAACGCGAGACGAGTGGGAGATATTTCGCAGCGCGGCGCAATGTCACATTTGCGAAAAACCGTTCGCGCCAGACGACGTGCGAGTACGCGATCATTGCCACTTGACCGGTCGATATAGAGGTCCCGCACATTCGAACTGCAATCTGAATTATAAAGATTCGCATTACATCCCCGTAATTTTCCACAATTTATCGGGCTACGACGCGCATTTCATTATCACGGAGATAGCTGCCGCGTTCGAAGGCTCGGTCGATGTACTACCGATAACAAAAGAAAAGTACATCTCATTCACGAAGCACGTGAAAGATACAGCCGACAGATCAGATTCGCGAAGCGACATAAAATTAAGATTCATCGATTCGTATAAATTTTGAGTAGCAGCCTCGATAAATTAGCATCTTTTCTATGCAAAGATAAGTTAAAAACTGTACGTTCTCAATTTTCACAATTATCGACCGAGGACTTTGATCTTTTGACGCGAAAAGGTGTCTTTCCATACGAATACGTGGACAGCATCGAAAAGTTGGAGGACACGTGTTTACCGCCGCGCGATTCATTTTACAGTTCCTTGACCGGTGACACCGTATCCGAGAGCGATTACGCGCACGCCGCGAACGTATGGCAGCGATTCTCCGTTCGAACTCTGGGCGAATACAGCGATCTATACCTCAAAACCGATGTCTTGCTGTTGGCCGACGTGTTTGAAAATTTACGCGACAGCTGTATCGCGAGTTATGGACTCGATCCAGCGTACTACTACACTTTGCCAGGTTTCACGTGGGACGCCATGTTGAAACATACGTGTATCAATTTCGAACTGCTCACCGACATTGACATGGTCTTGTTCATCGAACGCGGTATACGCGGTGGTCTGAGTCAATGTTCAAACAGATACGCGCGGGCCAACAACAAGTACATGCAATATTACGATTCATCGAAACCGTCTTCGTACTTGATGTACTTCGATGTAAACAACTTGTACGGTTGGGCGATGTGTCAGCCACTGCCCTACGCAGATTTTCAATGGGTCGAAGACGTTTCGAATTTCAACTTTAGCGCGATCGCTTTGGATTCGCCCACGGGTTATATTCTCGAAGTCGATCTCGAGTATCCGGAGAATAAACACGACGCGCACGCCGACCTACCGTTCTGTCCGACGCGCGATAAACCGCCCGGCAAACAGCAGGAAAAACTTCTCGCCACGCTGTACGATAAGAAGCGTTACGTCATACACTACCGCAACCTACAGCAGTGCACGCACCACGGCCTTCGCGTCACAAAAATACATCGCGTATTGCAATTCGCTCAATCTGCGTGGCTCCGCACTTACATCGAACTCAATACAAAATTTAGAACACTGGCCAAAAATGAGTTCGAGAAAAATTTATATAAATTGATGAATAACGCGGTTTTCGGGAAAACGATGGAGAACGTTCGCAATCACGTCGATGTAAAATTATTAACAAAGTGGGAGGGTAGATACGGCGCGGAGGCAATGATCGCGCGACCAAATTTTCATAGTCGAAGCATCTTTTCGGAAAATCTGATAGCCGTTGAACTGCGAAAACTTGAAGTTAAATTCGATAAACCTATTTACGTCGGCATGTGCATTCTCGACGTATCGAAAATCTGCTTGTACGAATTTCATCACGAGTACATGTCTCCCCTGTATGGCGACAAGTGTAAAGTCACGTACACCGATACTGACAGTCTGATTTATCACATCGAATGCGACGATGTGTATGAGAACATGAAAGATGATATAGTCAGGTTCGACACTAGCGATTACGCGGTAGATAACGCGTACGGTATCCCACTCGCCAATAAAAAAGTTCCGGGCTTGATGAAGGACGAGAATAACGGCGCGATCATGACCGAATTCGTCGGACTCAGGGCGAAGATGTACGCGTTGAGGGTGGATGGTAAAAAAGATTGTAAAAAAGCGAAAGGTGTCAAGAACAACGTCGTAGCGCGTACTATAACGTTCGACGATTACACGAGGTGTCTGCGAGACGAAATTGAAATGACCCGATCGCAGTCCTGTATACGATCGAAAAAGCACGAAGTGTACACCGTGTCCGAAACAAAAATCGCTCTGAGTCCATACGACGATAAGCGATACATTATACCCGATTCGACCGATACGTTACCGTGGGGACATTATAAAATACCTTTGTAACGTATGTATCCATGTATGTAATAGTATAACGTAATGTAATAGTATAACGTATGCAGTAGTATATGTATGTAATAGTATAACGTATGCAGTAGTATAACGTATGCAGTAGTATATGTATGTAACGTAATATATAATGTAGTAGTAGTAGTAGTATGTCATATAACGTATGAATGTATGAATGTAGTATAACGTATTGTGAGTATTATATTACAGTATTGGAAAGAATATTAATAAAGATATTGCACATGTGTATATTTCATATTTTACGTATTTTATATTTCATATTTCAAACACTTTACATGTATTACATATACATATTTTTTATGTTAAGAATAAAATACAGTTTGCACGAATTAAATAACATTGTCCTTGTGTATCCATGAATTGTGCGATCCATCGAATCCCAGCCATTTAACGTAAACCTCGTCGCCCCTCTTGCGCAGTACTTTCTCCACGAGATACACGTCCGGACTAAGTCGCGCGATGCAACTCGTGCTCGTAGAACGCTCCAGCGACGGATTTTCCACGATAGTCCTCGAGTAGATAGGTTACGGGATTGGTACGCTGCACTTTAACGATCTTAAAACACCTCGGTGGTCCAATTCGGCGTGTAACCCTTTTCGAAAATTGTTTTGTATTTGCTAACGCGCACCGAGTCACCCGCTTTGAATTTTGCCGGACCCCGCGATCTTTATCGCGCTGTATACGGTAGCCAAGAGTCTTTTGGCGATCGCAGGGGGGGTAACGTCGACGGGCCGCATGCCGATGGTTCGATGCTTGCGCGCGTTGTAATCCGACACGAGTCGCGGCAAGGCGTCGACCCACTTGTAATTTCCGTTGAGCGTAAACATCTTCCACATGTCGTTCTTTAACGTACGATTGAATCGCTCGACGACCGACGCCTTCAACACCGAATACGTGGAATAATGATTGATGTCGTGTTTTCTCACGAGACGTTGCACGTCGGTGTTGTAAAATTCCTTCCCATATCGGTTTTGTAGGTTACTGGGGCACCTCCCGCTGTGTCGAATTATATCGGCGATAGCGTCGGCTGTTTTCGCTGCCGCCTTTCCCTTGAGCGGCACGGCCCACGCGTACTTGCTCAACACTCGATGACGGTGAGTATGTAGTGGTAGCCTCCGTTGAAACGTGAGTACGGACGCATCTCAACGATGTCAGCCTGCCACAGGTCATCGTACCCTCGTACTATGACGCGTCTGCGGGGGAAAATTTCTTCTCGCCGGAGCGTGCAGTTCTTCGACGAGTCGTTGCTTCTCGATACTTTACGCACATCGATCGATTTTAACTGTCTCATGTTTCGTTGTCGCCGTTTCTGCTTCTAGTGCATCGTTCGTAGCAGTTTCTGAACAGTTCGTAACGCTTCTCAACAGTTCGTAACCGCTTCTGAGCCATTCGTGAATCGTCGTTGTTGTTCGTCGTTGTCGTCAGTTAACACCGGTTTGTCAATCATCGTCGTCGTCGTCGTCGTCGTCGACGTTCTTTAGCCGTTTGTAGCCTTTCCTGTCACCGAGTAGTTCGCAGCTGTTTTTGAATCGCTCGTAATCGTTTCTGAGTTGTTTTTGAATGTTCCATAACCGTCCGAAACCGTTCTTGAACCGTTAGACAGCCGTCCGACAACCGTTCTCGAATCGTTCGTTGCTGTTTGTCGCCGTCGTCAATTAACCGTTGCTTCTCTTCACTCGTCGCCTTTCGATAGTCGTTTCTGCTGAACCGTTTCTTCATCGTTCATTAGTCGTTTCCAATAACGATGTTCGTACGCCGAAGCGCGTTTACCGCAGTCTGTAACGCTCGCACGTCCTTCTCGAACGAGGTAAGCTTCTCGTCTGACTCTTTTCGTTGATCTGTCAAACTTTTAACGCACCGATCACGTATAGTTTGTTAACCGCGTCACCGTCAGTCTCAGGTTGCGCTACGCGACGAATCTTGCGCGACCTTGCGTCAAAGTCCGTGGCACTGCGACACAGAGCGTTATTGCGCACGAAATTTCTCATTAATCCGCTCCCCGATGGTACGAAATGGAGTTTGTCGCGTCTCCGCTGTGCTCGAACAATCAAAATTTGTTGATCGGAATTTCGACGCTGATTGAACGGATCGCTGTCGCGCCGTTTAATTTATAATAAGCCCGGCTTCGCGAAGTTCCTCGATGATCGACATGATCTCGTGTCGTGGGCATTGTTGCCAGCTTGACGCGAAGCGTCGAGCAATCGTAGACGATCCACCAGCTCGTGGGATCGTCCCAGTGCACGTAGTCGATCTTATTGTCGGTTAGCGTCATCGCGCGAGGCATGGATAATCCCTTTCCGGATTTTTTCTTCTTGGATCGATCGATATCAACGGTGAGATTACCCATAGATACTTGTATCCCTGTTACCCTTTACTCGCTCGCGAGGATCGTGCTTGTATTTATGAGCACTCGTCGCAAACAGTATGCTTCTGTACTTTTGCATAT